>NW_007732451.1:70474-76992 GCF_000696425.1 Galeopterus variegatus | reverse complement strand
GCTCACTGGCTGGGCGTGGTGCTGACAACACCAGGTCAAGGGTTAAGATCCCCTTACCAGTCATCTTTAAAAATAATAATAATAAAAATAATAAAAAAAAAATTTTAAAAATTTTAAAAAGACAGAATACAACAAATGTGGCAAGGATGTGGAGAAAAGAGAACTCTCATTCACTGTTGATGGGAATGTAAATTAGTACAGCCTTTATGGAAAACAGAATGGAGAGGTTCCTCAAAAAATTAAAAATAGAACTACCTTCTGATCTAGCAATCCCACTCCTGGGTACATATCCAAAGGAAATGAAATTAGTATATCAAAGAGATACCTGCACTCCCATGTTCACTGCAGCACTATTCACAATAGCCGAGAGATGAAATCAACCTAAATGTTCATCAACAGATGACTAGGCCAAAAAAAAAAAAAAATGTGGTATGTATACATAACACAATGCTATTCATCTATAAAAAAGAATGAAATCATGTCATTTGCAGCAACATGTATGGAACTGGAGACCACTATGTTAAATGAAGCAAGTCAGATGCAGAAAGACAAATACCATGTGATCTCACTCATATGTGGAATCTAAAAAAAGTGGTCCTCATGTAAGTAGAGATGGTGGTTACCAGAGGCTGGGAAGGGGAGGGGGAGAAAGGAATGGAAAGAGGTTGGTCAACAGATATAAAGTTACAGTTAGATAGCAAGAATAATGTCCTGGTGTTCTAGAGTGACTACTGTTAATAACAGTGTATTATATATTTTAAAATAGCTAGAAAAGAGGATCTTGAGCACTGTCACCACAAAGAAATGATAAATGTTTAACTGGTGGATATGCTAAGTACCAGAGGGGATTGTTATACAATATATGCATGTTTTGAAACAACACACTGTACCCCATAAACATGTACAATTATAAATAAATAGAAAAAAGAGAGAAAATCCAGAGTCCTGAGCCTATCCTAGCACTTAGATAAGGGATGCTGATTATATTAGTCCATTTGTGTTGCTTATAACAAAATACCTCAAACTGGGTGATTTATAAAGAAAAACGACATTTATTGCTTATAGTTTCTGAGGCTGGGAAGTCCAAAGTCCATCTGGTGGTGGCAACAGCAACCCAGGGGTCTCACATTGCAAGATGGTGAAAGCAGAGAGAGCAGAGAGAAAGACAGACTCTCCTCTTCTTTTAAAGCCCTCAGAACCACTCCCCTGACCTCCATTTTTAATCCATTCACTACTGCACAGTCCTACAACCCAATCACCTCTTCAAGGCTCCACCTTTCAGTTACCATAATAGGATTTCCCACCCTCTTAACAGTCACAGTAGTGGCTAAGTTTCTAATACATAAAACTTGGGGAATACAATTCAAGCTTCAACGAGTTTTGGGGAGACACAATTCAATCCACTACATTCCACCCCTGGCCCCCCAAAACTCATGTCCTTTTCACATGCAAATATATTCATTTCATCCCCAAATCCTTAACTTGTTTCAACTCAAAAATCTAAAGTTCAAAGTCCCATCTGTGAAATCAACACAAATTATCTACTACCAAGATACAATGGTGGAACAAACATAGGGTATATATTCCCATTCCAAAAGGGAGAAACAGGCCAAAAGAAAGGTGTAAAAAGTCCCAAACAAGTCTGAAAACCAGCAGGGCAGACATTAAATCTCAAATCTGGCAAATCATGTACCTTGACTCATGTTCAATGTCCTCTGCATGATGGTGTGGGGGTTGGGTCCCTAAGTCCTCTGGGAGCTCTGCTTCTGTGGCTTTCCTGGTCTCAGGTGATGCTTTAGTTCTCACAGGCTGGCATTGCACACTGGTGGTTCCACAGATCTGAGGTCTCCATGGTGATCCTGCTCTCACAGCTCCACTAGACCTGGCGCTGATGGGGTTTCTCTGCTGCAATTGCAACCCCACATTTCCACTCAGCATTGTTCTAGCAAAGATTGTCTGTGGTGACTCCACCTCTGTGACAGACCTCTTCTTGGTCCTCCAGACTTTTCCATACATCCTCTGAAGTCAGGGTGGAGGCTCCCAGCTCTAGCATTCTGCAAACCTGCAGACCTAACACCACATGGATGCCACCAAGGCTTCCATCTTGTATTTTTCAAAGCTGCACTTTCAGCCACACCTGGGGCCAATTTACCCACAGCTGGAGCAGCCAAAGCAGCTGGGGTGCTGGTGCTGGAAGCAGATTCTCGGGGTGGCCCTGAGCAGTGAGCCCATGGAGGGTGCCTCGGGCATGTGCCCCAAGACCATTCTGTCTCCCCATGCCTCTGGTCCTGTAATGGAAGGGTTGGAACCAGAGGCTTCTGCAATGCTTTCAGTGCCTTTTTCTCCTTCTCTTGATAATCCCACTGGGCTGCACCATTGCATGCTCTCTGCTTCTCTACCACATGGCCAGGCTGCAAATTTTCCAAATCTTTATGTTCTGCTTCCCTTTTAAATTCTGGCTTTATGTCGTGCCTTTGCTGCCATAACTCAGCATAGGCTGTTGCAAGTAGCCATGAAGCTTCCTTAATGCTTTGCTGCTTAGAAATTTCTTCAGCCAAATGCTCTGGTTCACAACTCCAAAGTTCCAACTTCCACAATGTCCTAGGGCATGGACTCAACACAGCCAAATTCCTTGTCAGTTCACAGAAAGGGTGATCTTTGCCGCAGTTTCCAATAAACTTCTGATTTCTGTGTGAGACTTCCCTAGAATGGTCTTTACAGTCCATATTTATGTTGCCATTCTGCTCACCACCATGTAACCAGTCTCTAAGATGTTCCAAACTTTCCCTCGTCTTTTTGTCTTCTTCTGAATCTTCCAAACTCCTCCAACCTCTCCTCAACACCCAGTTCCAAAGCTGTTTCCACATTTTCAAGTATTTGCTATAACCAACACCCCACTTCTCTGGTACCAAATTTCTATATTAGTCCATTTGTGTTGCTTATGACAAAATACCTCAAACTGGGTGATTTATAAAGAAAAATGACATTTATTGCTTACAGTTTCTGAGGCTGGGAAGTCCAAAGTCCATCTGGTGGTGGCAACAGCAACCCAGGGGTCTCACATTGCAAGATGGTGAAAGCAGAGAGAGCAGAGAGAAAGACAGACTCTCCTCTTCTTTTAAAGCCCTCAGAACCACTCTCCTGACCACCATTTTTAATCCATTCACTACTGCACAGTCCTACAATCCAATCACCTCTTGAAAGCTCCACCTTTCAACTTACCATAATAGGATTTCCCACCCTCTTAACAGCGACAGAGGGGGCTAAGTTTCTAATACATAAAACTTGGGGAACACAATTCAAGCTTCAATGAGTTTTGGGGAGACATAATTCTATCCAGTACACTGATGAAGGGTCTTCCAAGCCCCAATATGGCAGGACAAAGGCCAAGGAAAGGACATTGAATCACCTCAAATCTGGTTTGTAACCTGTCCTGTTGGCCCAAAGAAATCAATAAGTCATGATTTTCTGTTGTTGGTTTTCTTTTCTTCTCATTCATTTTTTTGTAACCAAATGTGGCCCATTTTCCAATGCACAGCTGATTAAACTCTGAGACATTGGTCTTTGCAGCAGAGAAAGAGGTTTATTATTGGGGCAGCCAAGTGAGGAGATGGGATGTAAAACTCAAATCTGCCTCCTTCATGGCAGGAAGTGCAGTATTTATCAGGTATAGTGCAGTGGGAAGGGAGTGAGAGTGAGGCTACAGGGAAAGGTGATTTGAGGGAGGGGAGAACAAAGAAATGAAAAAGCAATTGGTGGAGACAGAGAACAAAGAAACAGAAAACTGGAAATTCCCTTAGGCATGTGCAGTAGTCTCGCCATGCTTCTTCATGGGACACAAGTTCAAAAGATGGCCACATTAGCATGATCGGGGGTGGAGTTTTAAGGCCCTCTGACATCAATAGATCACCCATCGGGCACTCACACAGGCCGAGTGGAGGAATCTGTGGCTTCATCCAGTTTGAGGTGGTCAAGGCTTGTGGGATTTTCTCCTAGGGTCTGCAAAACATCTTAAACAGCTTGTGACCTATATGTCAATGATGTTCTCTTTAGGGCACAAAAGCAGGAAGAGCATCCTGTGACTCCTTCTCAATGGCTCTTATTTAATCATTAACTATAGGTTATGTGGCAAGCAAAATCAGCAACAATAACAGAAAATTTTTTAACCTATGCCTAACTTAATATCTAAACTTAAACTAAATTATAAATCAACTCTATTTCTGTTTAACTGTCATTATCAGTCCCCGTCTCTCGACATTCCTGTCTTGAGGGAATTAGGATGGCAATCTCTTTGGCTACTTCCTGATGGACAGGGGCAAAGACCCAGGTTTGAGGAATAAAACAATGTTGCACCAAGTTGGAAATATTCTTGGGTTCCTGGTTTAATGCTAATATTCTGCATGACCAGTATGTTGGGTCCCTCCTTGATAGTTTTAATGCAGCATTTGATAGCATATTTTATGATCAAATAGACTATTCGCAGAGTCAAAAGCAATGATATCCCAAACTGGAGCAATCCTTGTAGTATCATCTGATTCCTTGAGGAATCCAGGAGAAAAATCCCCAAAACCAATTTCCTCCTGGGACCTCCAGAGATATTTGTTTCAGCCAAGTAGCCTGTTGCCTTATTTCATCTAAATGAGTTTCAACTTCCAGGGAAGTGTTAATGTATGTGCCGCAGGATGAATTGACTGTAACATATACATCACTTTGTCCAGAATATAGTCTAAAGCAATTCTATTATCTAACACCTCCTTGGGTAAGAAATACAAGACCTTTTGTTGGGCTGCTAGGGCTTGTGCTATTTCATTCACTAATATGAACAGAGTAATAGAAAGATTTATTATATGTTCATGGGACACAACTCCCCAACATGGCAATGTTCTACCAAACATACCTGCATCCACCTTCCTGATATCCAGACAAATAGCCTCCATATCGTGTGACCTTTCATTTGGTTCGATGGAAGAGTTTGAAGGGGCTCTTCCAATGTTGAGTCTCATTAGAGTTATGGACTAAAAAAGTGGTAACCAAGCTCCTTAATAAGCAGACTCCTCTTATTCTCCAGCTATCAAGGCATGGAGTTGGTTGCCTGCCCCATAAACAAAGATGTATTCTAAGGGGGCACATAAAATACCAGACATGTTGTATAGGTTAATCTCTTCATCTTTAGGGAGTCTACATGTGGTATTAACAAAACAGGTGTCAGTGTAATGTAGCATCCAAGAGGTCGTATTCAGTTTGCAAATTGTTAAGGAGGAAGGAACCGCCTGATGATGAGCAGAATTTCTACCTAAGCCAGGTAATAGACAAAGAAGGACGGAGGGACCAAAAAAAATTGACGTTAATTAGACAGGTGGTGATGGTCTTAGCTATGCCTGCAATGTGTCAGGTTTCCTGATTATATGCCTTATTGTCATTACATGCAGCCACAACAACTATTTCTACTTCTTTGTGTGGGTGTGTTAAAAAGATGCAGGGAACAGGAGACAAGGAGCATTATCTTCCAAAAGCTGGTTTCTGTTTAGTTACAGGAAAGAAGAGTCTCATGATAGTTAGTAATATAATTTTTGTAAGCATGGGGATACATGTTTAACCCTTCACTCTGCTATGGATATCTGGTTCTGTCTGATAGTTTTAGGGCATCTCTTTTAGCCACACAGTCCATCTTTTTCTGTCTGTTGGGGTATGTCTTTAAATTTCTTCTTGTTAGTCAAAACCTGCTATAAGCAGCAGAACCAAATTTATGTTTGTCATGTTTATATTGGTGCCAGAGTGCTATGGCTGCTACCTGCCTTGGGTCCATCCAGTCTGTTGATGGGACTCATGTGTCAGAGAGACTTAAAGCCAATTGAACAGTTCAGGCCAAGCAGGGTAACAGGATAGACAGGTATCTGCTAAACCTTTTTAATTTCTGGAGAAAAGTCTTACAGGTTTATTTTATCTGTTAGCTGTTAGTATATAACCAATGTTTCCAATTTTATCCTGTTATAAAAAGAGAGCAAATTCTTACCAAACCCATGTAAACAGCCATATTGCCATAAAAAATATAAGAATACTCATGAACAGTTTTTAGATTTTGGAAAAATCTGGTAGAGAGAAAAAGCAAATGTTTCTATCTGTGTTTACAAAAGTACATTTTATTAAATTGCTGTAAGTTATAAACAGCTTAAGAAAATTTCTTTAAGTCTGGAAAACAAAACATTTAAGTAAAGAACCAACAATGTTTTAAATAAAAGTCACAAAAGCATTATCTTTATCAGTTATTTAACCTTGTGTAATTAATTTTTGTTTTGCTTGATCTTGATTATATTTATAAACCCATCAGTTTTCTTATTAGAGTTCTGAAAATTTTTATTTTGTCCATTGATCTTAAAGTTATTAGAAACCTGTATTTAAGAGTATTTGTCAGGGGCCGGCCCGGTGGCGCACTGCTACAGTGCGCCGCTTGAGAAGCACGGCGGCGCTCCCGCCGAGGGTTCGGATCCCATGTGCAGACCGGCGGCTCACTGGCTGAG
>NW_007732451.1:68938-69661 GCF_000696425.1 Galeopterus variegatus | reverse complement strand
AAAAAAAAAAAAAAAAAAAAAAAAAAAAAAAAAAAAAAAAGAGTATTTGTCAGAGTTTTTTCTGGGAATCTGATTTCAGATATCTTTAGAGAAAAATCAAAATTGTGAATGACAGAGACTTAGAATAATAGTTAAAATCTGATGAAAGTTCATTATAATCAACAGTTGACCAGGAAATCTGATTATTTCTATTGTATACAGCATCTTAAGATAACAACCAGAATCACAACTGATAGAGTCACATCAAGACCATCAGACTTTCATATATTTTATATATTCTTTAGAATACTTACCTCAATAACATATTCATGTAAATAGTACTTGAAAGAAGATTTAGTATAACTAAAATATGACTGATAACATTAGGTTTTTAATAATTTTATAACATTTATATCAATAACATACTCACAAATGTAACTGAAAGAAGATCTAGTATCTTTTCTTCCTATGTAATTTACCAAATAAGCCTAATCATTTAATATCTCTACTAGATGGGAGATATATTCTTTGAGGCTTTCCAGGGGCCCAACTGGAAAATCTCAAAGATTTAATTTAATATTGGAGCAGTCTGTCAAGTATGTCAAAAGGCTTACAACAATTGATCAAAACAGGATCATGGGTACCAAACCCAGTACTCCCTTGATTTCAGAAGGATGGCCTTGCGGGGTAGAGTATTCTTGGCTGGCAATCTCTGTCTTTTAGTATTTTGAATGTATCATCCCA
>NW_007732451.1:66448-67520 GCF_000696425.1 Galeopterus variegatus | reverse complement strand
ATTGTCTGGCTAGGA
Source organism: Galeopterus variegatus (assembly GCF_000696425.1). Taxonomy (NCBI): domain Eukaryota; kingdom Metazoa; phylum Chordata; class Mammalia; order Dermoptera; family Cynocephalidae; genus Galeopterus; species Galeopterus variegatus. The sequence continues at coordinate 67,505 of NW_007732451.1, read as the reverse complement.
TGCTGCTGGGGCTGCCAATTTGGTATGGCTGCTTCAGTGTCTGCTCAGTTGGCCACTAGTGCTTTGGGTGCGTGGTCACCTCGGGTCTTGGGCCTCTCCAGGGAGGCGCCTCTCTGGTCAGCATACACTCGGCCAGGCTGGGGATGGAGTCAGGCGGCAGCGGTAAGGCCTACCTGCTGGGTCACACACCAGCACCACAGGGCATGTGGTCTCTGAGGATCTTCCACTTCTCAGGCTGGATGCCTCCCTGATCTGCACGTGCTCGGCCGGGCTGGGGATGGAGTCAGGTGGCAGAGGTGAGGCCTATCTGCTGGGTCACATGCTGGGACTGCAGGGCATGTGATCTCTGAGGATCTTCCACTTCTCTGGCTGGATGCCTCCCTGATCTGTGCGCACTCAGCCAGACTGGGGATGGAGTCTGGTGGTGGCGGTGAGGCCTACCTACAGAGTAATGGTCCGAGCAGACAGCAAGCCAAGAACCAAACTTCCCTCTGGTACCTGAAAAACAACTACCACTGCCATAAAAACCCAAGAAAAATCAAAACCCACTAGTAAAATAAAAATGGCAACAATGAAGAGAAAACAAAAAAAAGGTTATCTACAACCCAAGGAACCAACAAATACAGAAAACAAACAGTAAATCAAAAAGAAAGGAACAAAAGACACTTAAGACATCCAAACAAAAATCAATAAGATGCTAGGAGTAAATCAACACTTTTCAATAACAACTCTTAATGTAAAAGGATTAAATTCCACAGTCAAAAGACACAGACTGGCTGACTGAATTAAAAAGGAGGAACCAACTATATGCTTCCTTCAAGACACCCAGCTCACCTATAAAGACTCACATAGACTAAGAGTGAAAGGATGGAAAAAGATTTACCATGCAAACAGAAATGAAAAACGAGCTGGAATAGCTATTCTTATATCTGATAAAATAGACTTTAAACTAAAAACCATAAAAAGAGATAATGAGGGCCACTACATGATCATAATAGGATTGATCCATCAAGAAGACACAACAATCATAAATATATATGCACCCAATGTCAGAGCA
>NW_007732451.1:64604-65444 GCF_000696425.1 Galeopterus variegatus | reverse complement strand
AAAAAAAAAAAAAAATTGAATCATAAAAATATTAGAAGAAAATTTGACAGTTATGTGATCACAGGACAGAGAGGTATTCACAACCTCAGAGACAGACAGCAACACACACACATATAAAGGAAAAGTTAAAAAAATCCATAAATGAGGTTAGAAGAAATTATTTATTTATATAAATTATTTGTGATATTTTTCTTTAATGAGATGTGGTGGTTTATTATTTTCACTTTAATTTTACCTTTTACAAAGTGACTTGAATAGGGACTTGTAAATAAACAGAAATATTATTTTATGATAATACATAATTGTATTTTTTCAGTCAAACTGCAGAGAAAGCTGAAGCCCCTATATTCCTTGCTTTATTAGTGAGGATGAGTATCTTTTTATATGCTTAATGACATTCTCTCTTCTGTGAATTGTGTGTTCATATACCTTTAGGGATAATTGCTCTTGGCTGGCTGCATTACCTCTCAATCCTTTCTGTATAGATAAATGTTAAATATACATTTTTCCTAGTATATTCTATGGCATTGTAGGATGCAGTCTTTACTGTGGTTTTTTTGTTTGTTTTTTAACATTTTGGTATTTTGTAGACTTCTTTTTGGGTCAACATAATTATCTATTTAACTTATTTCTTGGAGGTGGACCTTTCTGTTGTTTCTGCTTTTCTGCTGCTTAAACAACACTATGGTATGCATCGTTTGTAAATTTCTAGATTTTTATGGAATTTTGGATCAATATATGTTTTTATTGGGTTAATAAATTACTGTGTCATACATAATGTTTGAACATTTTAAATTTTCGATGATAGTTATTACCAGCTTGTTCTTTTCTTTTCTTTTT
>NW_007732451.1:62023-62953 GCF_000696425.1 Galeopterus variegatus | reverse complement strand
GGCGCGACACTGAGGGTTGCGATCCGTTGCCGGACACGAAAAAAGACAAAAAAAAAAAACATTTTTGAAATTATTAGTCTACATGAAAATTTGGTGCTTCTAATTTTGATTTTCTTAGAGTTTGAAATCATTATTATATAACTGAATCTGTTTTGAACTCTTGCTCTGATTGATATTAATCTAGTTATCTGATTGTTTTAGTTGCTGTGACTTTATAGTATGCCCTCTAATGCCAAACTCCTGTCATTATTCTTGCAAATTTATTCTCCCAATAGAAATTTGGAATCGTGTGTGTGTGTGTGATGAGAAATCTCATTGGGATGCAATTGAATTTTCCTGTCCAAGAACATGGAAATTTATTCATTTAGTTAGGGCTAACATTGTTCTTTCTATCGATCTTGACTATCTCCTGCTAAATTTATTCCCAGGGTTTGTGTGTCTATGTGGCACGTGCGCGCACACACACACATACGCATGTATGTATAAGTTGATTTTTTTGCCATGCCTACTATCAATTTGTGTATTTTCTAATAAGCATATTGTGCAGTAAAGATGTTGTGTATTTTTCTTATACCACCTTACCAGATTATATGATTTCTTTTTTTTTTTTTTTTTCCGTGTCCGGCAACGGATCGCAACCCTCAGTGTTGCCCCCNCAATTAAAAAATGGGCAAAAGAGCTAAGTAGGCATTTCTCAAAGGAAGATATACGAATGGCAAACAGATATATGAAAAAATGCTCAACATCACTCAGCATTTGGGAAATGCAAATCAAAATCACACTGAGATACCATCTCACCCAGTTAGGATGGCTAATATCCAAAAGACTGTGAATGATAAATGCAGGCGAGGTTGTGGTGAAAAAGGAATTCTCATACATTGTTGGTGGGACTGCAAAATGGTGCAGCCTCTATAGAAAATGGTATGGAGG
>NW_007732451.1:59432-60715 GCF_000696425.1 Galeopterus variegatus | reverse complement strand
CCCCGGGGGGGAGGGGGGAGAAATCACAACAATTACAATTCCTTGAAGTTGTTATGACAAACAAACAGAAAGGACATTGTTGGGAGGGAAGGGGGGAGAGAAAAAAAAAAACAGGATCACAGGTCACTGTGAAATAATGGTCATTCATTTATCCAAAGTGATAATCAGAGAATTCAAAAGCAACTAAGAAAGTTACAGAGATGCAAAAACCTTAGTCCTTTCAAAGCTCAGTTCTTCTAAGTAATCAACATGACTAATAAAGGCAACAGCGAAAATTTTCTTGATAAAATGCAAAATTTTTATTTTTTCTAGACCAGTTCCCAAAAGGTAAAGAAAAACCTAAAGTGTGATTGTTTCTCCTTATGGGAAGGCCATTTGGATAACCTGAATATTGAACTTGATGAAAAGGTATTTAAATTTGATCAGACACAAGAAGAATGTGTACTTGGTTAGAAGAGTAACAATTCAAACCCATCAAGAAAAGCCAAGAGTACAGAATCAAATAATACTGGAAGAAAACATTCCATATCTAGGCCTTTAAGACAGAACATTTTGGGGCCGGCCCGGTGGCGCACTGGATAAGTGCACCGCTTGGGAAGCGCGGCGGCGCTCCCGCCCGAGGGTTCGGATCCCACATACAGACCGGCCGCTCACTGGCTGAGAGACGTGCGGATGCAACACCGAGGGTTGCGATCCCATTGCCGGTCCCCGGTCCGGTGCGGGGGCAACACTGAGGGTTGCGATCCGTTGCCGGACACGGAAAAAGACAAAAGACAAAAAAAAAAAAAAAAGAAGACAGAACATTTTAGTATCAGATGATAACAACAGAGTTAGCTGAAGGAAAAGTTAGAGAGTTACATTCAAGACCTTCTCAGGGGTAAAAAAGGGAAAGATGCAGGCAATTATGACCTGCAGATCATGTTCAGCAAGATACAACAAAAGTTCAACTTCTGCAGTAGGAATATGAAAAGCTTCACCAGGAAGATTCTACCTCAAGAAATGAAATTCCTATTCTAAATGAAGAAGACAGCATTTCCAACCTGAAAACAGAGAGATTAAATGGACCTCAGATAGAAATGTGGCAGAAATAGGGGCTGGCCCGGTGGCGCACTGCTATAGTGTGCCGCTTGGGAAGTGCGGTGGCACTCCTGCCAAGGGTTCGGATCCCACATACAGGCCGGTTCCCGCTCACTGGCTGAGCGAGGCGCGGGAGCAACGCCGAGGGTTGCGATCCCGTTGCCGGACACGGAAAAAGACAAAAGACAAAAAAAAAAAAAAAAGAA
>NW_007732451.1:52806-58512 GCF_000696425.1 Galeopterus variegatus | reverse complement strand
CACCGAGGGTTGCGATCCCATTGCCGGTCCCCGGCCCGGTGCGGGAGCAACGCTGAGGGTTGCGATCCCGTTGCTGGTCCCGGTCCGGTACGGGGGCGACACTGAGGGTTGCGATCCATTGCCGGACATGGAAAAAGAAAAAAAAAAAAAAAGAAATGTGGCAGAAATAGAAACTGTCTGCAGTTTAGAAGATGGCTGTTAAAGAAACAGATTTCAGAATTAAAAATAAAAACCTCTTGCAATTTTATTAACCATAGACCAATACTTCAAGAGTATTGGTCCTTGTTGTTCTAATATAGGGGAAAATTTAGTTCTGTATCAGTGTATTTTCAATATCAAAGCTCAATCCTTAGAAAGACTAAGAAATTATTTTCTTTTAATTATAGCCAACTTAATCACGCATAAAATTCTTTCATAAATTGACCTTTTATGAACCATTATTATAACTTACTCAGACACTTAATGAGTATCTATTATTTAATTTAACATAATTTTAAGATTTTGAATTGCATGAAACGTTTATTTATAAATGTTTACCCCATTTACACTTACCTAATTTATTTAATTTTAACAATTATATCTAGATTATTTATGAAAACTGAGATATCAGATAAGGCCAGTCATCATTTTAAGTTATTTTCCTGTTAAGTACTTTATAACCTGTGAACATCAGGTGTTCACCTAAGTAAGAACCTTAAAGTTAAACATATGGGCACTTTGTCAATATCTCAGAAGATACAGTTGTTTTCATTAAACTAACAATATTAAATTGATCTCATTGATCAAAGAATTACAAAGATCATTTCATTTTAGGCTGGGTTTATAATTTGAACCTTTCTGTCAAATCTTGACATCTTAAAACATCTAACAGAAACTAATATTATCCTGTTGACCAGTAAATCCAGGCAAAAATGTATGCTGAAAATTCTGAAGACATTTTTATTTTTATTAACAAATTTAATTGCAACTTATTTATCAAAGACTACTAACACCAGGTGAATCTGAAAAGCATTTAAGCTCATTTACTTAATTTATGAGCTCACATTATTTATAAACTAATTTGGTACTGATGTAGGAGGTAGGATCCAGGGGGCCCAATAGTTGGCCACAACATGCCCAGTCCTCTTACCAGGTTCTTGACTCCACCACAGGAAATAATTCAAGGGCAGGGTCACAGTAGACAGTGAGAATAAGTTTAATATAATAGATAAGAAATGCAGGTTCCACAGAGATGTGGCATAGCTCCAGAGATTGAGCAAGGCCCACACCAAGTTTAACACAAAAGTAAGTTTAGTACAAACATCAAGTCTAACACAAAAGCAAGAAAAACATACTTAAAAGTTCAGTACCAAGTGCAGGCTGGCTCAAGAGAATGAACAGCCACTTGTTGAAAGTTGGATACAAAGTAGAGTATACCCACCTCAGCCAGCAAAGTGTGGGTTGCCTCAGGAAAGTGAGAAACAAACCTGCCTGCAGCTGGGATCCGCTTTTATAGTTTCTCTATCTAACGAATATTCATTTAAGGGGATGGTTCCCAGTTATGTAACATTTAGTCTTGCACATGCTCAGTTGGTGTCTTCCTGGAGCATGTTTATTAGTCAGACCCTATCACATGCACCAGGGCACTAGATTTCCCTGTGTTGGCTGAAAATATACCTAACTGGCAGCAGTAACTTTCCTCAGAAAACAAATCAGAGGAGGGGGCCTGAGACCCCAGGAAGTAGCTGGAAACCCAGAGGCATGTCCTGAAACCCAAGCCCAGGGAAAGTGAGCCCCTCCTATATCAGTACCATTTGGACACTATACAAACACAAGTATACATATGTAGACACAACATACAACATATTATATGTACATACATGTAAACATACCTAAACACATCTACATAAAAACAAAGACCTTATAGCTTTCATTTTAGCCATGAGATAGTAGTATCAACTCACCCATTTATGAAAGACAGTTGGATCTAAATTACACATCAGACAAAATGGGACCTGTTCATGTGACTAAACTTTTTCTGCCCCAATAGATAATCTAATAAAGGCTGTGGATCAGATTTTGGTAAAGCAGTTTGATTTTTAAAGAAAACCTTCTTATCCTTTTTCCTTCAGTTTTAAATGAATTTAGGGTCAAATTTTCAATGTTTACATTTTAGCTAGGACTGGCTGAATTGTATTAAGAAAACCAAAATCTCCAAGTGGCCTTGAATTTTAGTAACAAGTTTGTCTTCTTCCTTATCTTGGTTGAAATGCCATAAACAGTGAGTTTTTATCTTAACATTTGCAGAAAAGCCAACAAAGTAGGCAGAAGGGTTAAAAATAGAGAGATAAAGGATTTAGAAGCTCAGGATGCTCTATCAGCATTGCTTCTAAATAAGCACTGTAATTTGAAACTGACTCAACCCTTCTTTGCCTGCAAGATTATATGCTGGACCACACAATTTTCTGTAGAAAAGAATTGGTTTTCAACATTTTTTTTCTGGCTCTTTATTTGTTTTTGCAAAGGACCTTTCAAGCTTTGAGTCATTCTCAGTTAGTTTTTGATTAACTGTGCACACAGATAATCAAGTTTTGCCCAGAGACCTAGCCAACTATAACTCTCTGGACCATAGTTTCTGTTTCTCAGTCATGTCAAGAAGTTTTTAAGGCAAGTTGTTCTATTAATCTTAGGTACCTATAAGACAGCTATTTAAAATGAGAGTTCCCTAAAAAAAAGTTTTCTTTTGAATATAGCTAATATGAATTAAACAAAACTATAACATGAACAGACTAAGACAAACCCAAACTGTTTCTCATAGCTGAATACAGCCCAAAGGGCGACAAATTGGGATTGAAGTTTCATTTCTCATTGTTTAAACAAATTAGTTACATTCTCTCATAGCACTTCTTACTGAACAATTTGGATTCAATCAAACAAGTGTTGAACTAAACATTTATGACACAAACATGTGGCACAGAGTAAACAAAGAACAAAAGGTACCAGCACTGAACCAAATCAAATTCCAAGTCCAAGAGTAATTCTGTGAGTGGAACTCCCTAGTCCTCCCCTACAGACTTGAGATTTTCTGAACAAAAGCCAGACCAACTCTTCTTTTTGTGAGTCAAACAAAGGGGAGGAAAATTAAGTGTCTGGTCACTCATACTGAGATTACATCTTCCAAATAAGACATCTTTCAAACCGGGCACTAGCACAGTGCGCCACCAGGCCGGCCCAAAGCACTGTAATTTGAAACTGACTCAACCCTTCTTTGCCTGCAAGATTATATGCTGGACCACACAATTTTCTGTAGAAAAGAATTGGTTTTCAACATTTTTTTTCTGGCTCTTTATTTGTTTTTGCAAAGGACCTTTCAAGCTTTGAGTCATTCTCAGTTAGTTTTTGATTAACTGTGCACACAGATAATCAAGTTTTGCCCAGAGACCTAGCCAACTATAACTCTCTGGACCATAGTTTCTGTTTCTCAGTCATGTCAAGAAGTTTTTAAGGCAAGTTGTTCTATTAATCTTAGGTACCTATAAGACAGCTATTTAAAATGAGAGTTCCCTAAAAAAAAGTTTTCTTTTGAATATAGCTAATATGAATTAAACAAAACTATAACATGAACAGACTAAGACAAACCCAAACTGTTTCTCATAGCTGAATACAGCCCAAAGGGCTACAAATTGGGATTGAAGTTTCATTTCTCATTGTTTAAACAAATTAGTTACATTCTCTCATAGCACTTCTTACTGAACAATTTGGATTCAATCAAACAAGTGTTGAACTAAACATTTATGACACAAACATGTGGCACAGAGTAAACAAAGAACAAAAGGTACCAGCACTGAACCAAATCAAATTCCAAGTCCAAGAGTAATTCTGTGAGTGGAACTCCCTAGTCCTCCCCTACAGACTTGAGATTTTCTGAACAAAAGCCAGACCAACTCTTCTTTTTGTGAGTCAAACAAAGGGGAGGAAAATTAAGTGTCTGGTCACTCATACTGAGATTACATCTTCCAAATAAGACATCTTTCAAACCGAAAAGAAACCATTTCTCCATGGCAAAACTGAAACTTTTGTGCCAAAGGCCATCAGTGTCCCACCAGGGGAGTTTCTGGAACAATCCCTGGGACAACTCACCCAAGCAGCTGCTTGGACTGGTCTGCCCATCTCCAGTCCAGCAAGGGGCTGGAGGGCCACAGGCAAAACACCCTTAGAGGACATTATTGTCTAGCTGGCTTGCCAATTTTGTAACCAAGTGTGGCCCATTGCCTGATGCGCAGCAGATTAAACATTGAAATACAGGTCTTTGCAGCAGAGAAAGAGGTTTATTCATTGGGCAGCCAAGCAAAGAGATGGGAGGTAAACCTCAAATCTGCCTCCTCCGTGGCAGGGAGTGAAGTATTCAAGGAAAAATCAGTGGGAAGGGAGCGAGAGTGAGACCGAGGGGAAAGGGGACTGGTGGAAGGGGATAACAAAGAAACGGAAAGGTGATTGGTGGAGACAGCAAACAGAGAAACAGAAAACTGGAAAGTCTCTTGGGCATGCATGGTAGTCTCACCTTGCTTCTTCATGGGATGCAAGTTCAAAAGACAGCCACCTTAGTATGATCAGGGGGTGGAGTTTTAGGCCCTCTGACGTCAATAGGTCACCCATCACCCATTGGGTACTCATGCAGGCCCAGTGGAGGACTCTGTGGCTTCATCCATTTTGAACAGGTCCAGACTTGTAGGATCTGCTCCTAAGGTCAGCAAAACATCTTAAAACAAACAGATTGTGACCTATGTATCAATGATCTTTAGGGTACAGAAGCATCCTGTGACTCCTACTCAATGGCTCTTATTTAATCATAAATTGTAGGCTATGTGGAAAGCAAAATCAGCAACAACAAAAGAAACTTTTTAACCTATGCCTAATTTAACGTCTAAACTTAAATTATAAAATCAACTTTGTTTCTATTTGACCATCAGTTTCACTTTCACCAAATATTTATTGAGTGATTGTTTTGTGCTAGGCATTGCTTGGTATTGGGAATAGCAAAATGAATATGATAGCAAGGTACCTGCCCTCATGGAGTTTAGATTCTATAAGGGAAAGAAAGGCAATACAAAGATCAACAGAGATAATTACAAATTCTGATATTTTGCAAAAGATATAGGATGTATAGGATGGAAAGAAACTGAGGAAGCCACTTTTAGATAAGAGGGAAGTGATATTCACACAAAGACCCAAAGGTTGCCAATGATCCAGCCATATGAAGAGCTGGGGAAATCAATTTCAAGGCCCAGGAAAGAATATTTAGGGCCAAAATGGCAGGTGTGAAGAGGTAGGGAAGAGTTTGTCATACTCTAGGAACAGAAACAAGTACAATATGTCTAGAATGTAACAATTTAGAAGGAGAGTCTATCAGGTGATATCACAGAGGGTGGCAGGACATTTTAGGGAATTTAAATTTTATTTTGAGAACAATGGGAAACTATTAAAAGTTTTAAGTAGAGAAAGATGTGATTTGTATTGTTTCAGGAAAAAAAAATTAGCTACTATATGGGGAATGGATGGAACAGGACAGAATGGAGGTAGGGATGTCAATTAAGAGATGTTCAGTTGGGGCCGGCCCGGTGGTGCACTGCTACAGTGTGCCACTTGGGAGTGCGGTGGTGCTCCCACCAAGGGTTCGGATCCCACATACAGACCGGCGCTCACTGGCTGAGCGAGGTGCGGGCGCAA
>NW_007732451.1:52442-52764 GCF_000696425.1 Galeopterus variegatus | reverse complement strand
GCCCAGGAAAGAATATTTAGGGCCAAAATGGCAGGTGTGAAGAGGTAGGGAAGAGTTTGTCGTACTCTAGGAACAGAAACAAGTACAATATGTCTAGAATGTAACAATTTAGAATGAGAGTCTATCAGGTGATATCACAGAGGGTGGCAGGACATTTTAGGGAATTTAAATTTTATTTTGAGAACAATGAGAAACTATTAAAAGCTTTAAGTAGAGAAAGATGTGATTTGTATTGTTTCAGGAAAAAAAAATTAGCTACTATATGGGGAATGGATGGAACAGGACAGAATGGAGGTAGGGATGTCAATTAAGAGATGTTCAG
>NW_007732451.1:16998-52373 GCF_000696425.1 Galeopterus variegatus | reverse complement strand
GCTGGGGAGCGCGGGGGCGCTCCCACCGAGGGTTCGGATCCCACATACAGACCGGTGCTCATTGGCTGAGCGAGGTGCGGGCGCAACACCGAGGGTTGCGATCCCGTTGCCGGTCCCGGTCCGGTACGGGGGCGACACTGAGGGTTGCGATTCGTTGCTGGTCAAAAAAAAAAAAAAAAAGAGATGTTCAGTTGTCCAGACAACAGTGATGGTGGCTTGGCCTAGGGTAGGTGTAAAGTTTTGCTCAGTGGTTCAGCAGGGATTCTAAACCTCTGGGACAGGGTTAACAAAAGACAGAGAGCAAGAACTAACAACCTCAGATGTTGGTGAATTCCTCATGCTCTGTTGGCTTTATCTTTCTGATGTTTCCCCTGAAAATCATGGATGAAGCTGATTAAAGGATCCCTCAAACCAAAGTCAAGGGTCCAGATCCCTGTTCTGGCCAGCCACCAAATAAATGAAAATAAATAGATAAATAAAAAGATCCCTCAGAATGTTGGGCTCAATTGCTGAAGTGCCTTTGTTCAGAACCATTCACAAGGAGGGAGTCTTGAGAAGTGAGCCATATTTATGACCAAGTCTTCTGCAGGCCCTTTTCATCAGTCCCTTTTTCCCTTTTGGTGTCCCATGTCCAGCTTCAGCAGAATCTGCCCTCTTGACACCATGTCCCAAAGCTCTCTGGACCCTTTTCTCTTTGCATCTTCCTATCTTCCCTTCCTCAGAGCTCTGCCCTTAGGTAGTAGGAAAATAGCAAACTAATCCAGTAACGCTAACTGCTACCAACTTAATCATGTCTGAGATCATTTGTAGTAGTACCCTTGTGGCCCATAAGATATGCTACAGGACCAGCCAGCTGCCAAAAAAAAAGATATTTTGAGGCAAATGTGTCTTAAATCCTATTTTGTAAGTTATTCCCACTCTGCCTTCGCATAGAACTCAGACCATCAGAGAGGTTGTCTGAAGGGAAAGCATTAACTGGGAACATTGTTGATCTTGGACTTCTGTGGCATAGGTCAGCGGGTAGAGGAATTTGGAACAACAGAGGGTGGGACTGGCTTTCCATAGGAACTTCAAGAGATGACAATCCAGGGCAGTTAATCCTGCCCTTTGCAGCCCCTGGGCAGAGGTCCCCCTCTTATCTGGCAGAAGACAAGAGCCCAGAGGTAGGTTAGAGAACAGTGGGCCTGGAAGAGGCAGGACTTAAGCAGGCTCTTGAAAGGAAGGGTAGGATGTGATGGAGAATGGCCATGGCATTCTAGTCAAGGTAAAAAGAAACTCTCACTTGCTAACTGGAAGCTACAAGTCCAGAAGTGTACAACTCTGCCCTCATCTTGTTCCCTCCTCCCCACCCATGGTTGTAGAGAGGCATGCTGGGGGTCAAGCATAAGCCCATGTCTGAAAGCTGATTCTGACTGATGCTGTCTGGACCACATTTCCCTTCCTCCACTCCCTCCCCACCTGGGCAAGCTGGAGCTCCATTAGGGATGAGCAGCACTATGTCACAAACCCTGGTGTTGCAGGTGGGGTGAGCCATGCTTTATTCTGGCTAAAGAGTCATCTCCATGCAGAGAGAAACAGAACCTCAACCTTGGCGTGGCTGTAAATAATTTCCCCACTCCTGGAAAATTTACTGACCTAAGAGCTCTGAACCCCTAATCGACATTGCAAAAGGCCATGACCTGCCAGAGACAATGACCAGACCAGAGTACAATTTATCTCTTCTTTTTTTTCTTTTCTATTTTGTAAGGATATTTTTAAATATAGAAAATTTCATGTAACCTCCACCCAGAATCATCCTTATTTATTACCATATTTGCTTCATCTTTTTTATTTAAAAAATTGCAGATAAAGTTGAAGTTCCCTTTACTGTCCAGTTACAATCCCTGTAATTCTTCTATTTCTTTATCTTTTCATCTGTACTTGCTTCTCCTCTCTCCTTTCCTTTTCTGCATCTTTTATTCTCCTCTCTTTAGTTGTAAAATCTAATGAGTTTAACATTTTATATGCCCATATCCTAAATAGTTTTTTAGAAATATTAATTTGAGGGCCGGCCTGTGGCTCACTTGGGAGAGTGTGGTGCTGATAACACCAAGGCCACGGGTTCGGATTCCTATATAGGGATGGCCGGTTTGCTCACTTGGGAGAGTGTGGTGCTGATAACACCAAGGCCACGGGTTCGGATTCCTATATAGGGATGGCCAGTTTGCTCACTTGGGAGAGTGTGGTACTGACAACACCAAGTGAAGGGTTAAGATCCCCTTACCAGTCATCTTTTAAAAAAAAAAAAGAATATTGAACAGAAAGTGTTGCAGCCTCTTTGAAGGAGATGCCCCTCATTGGGAGAGTGTGGTACTGACAACACCAAGTGAAGGGTTAAGATCCCCTTACCAGTCATCTTTAAAAAAAAAAAAAAGAATATTGAACAGAAAGTGTTGCAGCCTCTTTGAAGGAGATGCCCCTCATTTAGCATCTTAAAAATCTAATCCAAATCATTTCTTGTACAGGTGAAGAAAAAGAGAGGAAGTAACTTTCCAGAAGTACCAGTGAGTTAATGGCAGGCCTGGGTCTAGAACCCAGGTTTCCAGATGCTGGTCCTTTCTTTGCCACTCCTCTGACCCCATTGAGATGTCTGATGCCTGGAGTCCTGGTTAGACAGCTGCAAGTGATGTCTATAAGCAATCTCATTATTATATAACTTATTGCTGAAACTTTACTGAGTGTAATTTAGTTTCCCCCAATCCACAAACTTCTTCATAGCCACCATGTCATGTCATCAGTGTCAACTTTCTCAACCTTATAACCAAGGCTGTCTTCACGGGCTTGCAACTTGTGCAGTCACACAGGGCCCCGTGCTAAAAGGGCTTCAGGCCTGTTCTAATGCTCTCCTGATGCTGTCTTGAAATTCTTAACTTTTTAACCAGAAGTCCTACAGTTTCATTTTGCATGGAGACTGGCAAATTTGGTAGCCTGTCTTTAACTTACATCATGGGAGATAGGAACGAGGAAGAAATTGGTCTCCCTGTTTTATTGGGGGAGAGGTAATGGAATGCCTAGAATTATCTCTTGGGAGAGCATCATGAACTTAGCATGTGTATCCCTGACTCAGGTCGCCCACTACTTCCCACAACCTTAGGGCCATCTGCTTGATTTGGACAGGCAAGACTTATTGATCTTTCCAGTATGTGGTTTGGCTTCTTAAGAAAAGCTCCAGCTAATACAACTGATTAAAATTGGTTGGAAATCTCAGTAATCAGCTTTAGCTGTGCACATCTGGCCACTACTAACCAGATGGCTATAAAAGGAAGCCACCCTGGGGCAGTAAATTCAAGGAGATGGCTGGAGGGAAAAGGCTGCAGAGGCTGAAGAAGAAAGGCACCCCTGCCTGCCACATAGAACTATGTGACAGAGGGAGGACCTGGCAGGAGCCACAAAGAGGTGAGCTGTTGCACTCCACGAGCTGCAGACCAAAATTGGAAGGAGGATAAGGAAATTATAGAGATCCTTGCTTGAGAATAATTCACAAAATCCTCCAAGACCCTGTAATGTTTAACCACCTCTTTCTTCTTCACATCCAAGACATTTATTTCACTTGTACCTCAACTCTAGCACTTCTCTCCTCCTTTCTTTGTTAGTTACTTGTCTCTCTTCCCTGCAGAACAGAAAGCCATTTTTGTGTGTTAAGCACAGTGCTTGGCACCAAGCCAGTGGGTGGAGGAGAAGGGGTGGATATGGACATGAATAAGGCAAGGCTCTGCCCTAGAAAGAGTCCTCAGTCTCGAAGAGACAGACAAATGAACAAATAATTACAATACAATGTGTTTAGGGAAGAGAGAATAATTAACTCCCCCAGAAGGAGACCATGAGGTGAGGTTTCCCATAGCATTTGAAAAATATTTGTTGATTGATTGGTTATTTTAGGACAAAACTAAGTAGATCAAATATATTGCCAACCTCATGTGATCCCAGAAATTAATTTACTAGCAGATGTCACTGACGAACCTGAATGAACATTAACAGGTCTTCATGAAACCTCCTACACCAGACTCTTGCCTCTGCTCGGCTGGGTGAAAGATGGGGGCGCAGAGAAAGAGTGGAGGAGAGGGATCCCCATGCAGCTGCTGAACATCTGGTGTGCAATCTAGATAAATACGAAAGAGAGACAGTTCCTTTCTGGGCCCTGCCCCTCAGAATTTGGGACAGCTAGTCCCAAAACATAAGAAAGTCCTGCATTTTGATGAGAGACCAATAGGAGCTGAGAGAAAACTACCCTGAATTTGAAGTACAAGGGGAGAGGAGGGTCCCACAAATTCCCCAGCCTCATTTTCACAATTCAAATATGACTCTCCAGCTTCTTTAAATCCTTTGAGGATACGTCAAGTAGCATCCAGTATTTTATTTCTTTTTTTTTGTCTTTTTTCCGTGTCCGGCAACGGATCGCAACCCTCAGTGTTGCCCCCGTCCCGGACCAGGGACCGGCAACGGGATTGCAAGCCTCGGCGTTGCTCCCGCGCCTCGCTCAGCCAGTGAGCAGGAGCCGGTCTGTATGAGGGATCCGCACCCTCGGACGGGAGCGCCGCCGCGCTTCCCAAGCGGCGCACCATCCAGTGCGCCACCGGGCCGGGCCCCCAGGATTTTTTTTCTATTTTTTTTTTTTTTTTTTTGTCTTTTTTCCGTGTCCGGCAACGGATCGCAACCCTCAGTGTTGCCCCCGTCCCGGACCAGGGACCGGCAACGGGATTGCAAGCCTCGGCGTTGCTCCCGCGCCTCGCTCAGCCAGTGAGCAGGAGCCGGTCTGTATGAGGGATCCGCACCCTCGGACGGGAGCGCCGCCGCGCTTCCCAAGCGGCGCACCATCCAGTGCGCCACCGGGCCGGGCCCCCAGTATTTTATTTCTATTATTCTTTGTTTTTTATTACAAAGTAATGACATGCTTATAAGAAAAATTCAAATACAGAAGTACATAAAGTAAAAGGTACATATTTCTACTTTACTCCCCATTCTCAATTCCAGTCCTAAGGAATAATCACTATTAAAATTATAATGTTTATCCTTCCAGGCTTTTTTCTTTGCATATGCAAGCATGTACATATTTGAGGATGTTCTGATATTTGTTCACAAAATAGGATCACACTGTTTATATTCTTCAATTTGTTTCAATGTTATATTTCTTTAATATATTCTATACTAGTACCAATCTAGAATGACACACCCCTTCCAACAAGACACTTTCCCCATTATAGAATAGACTGATTGAATGAACTGAAAATAAGCAATCACATCCCCTGCCCTCATGTGTCTGTGATTCTGGACAAGCCCTACTCAGGCTGCAGAAACATATACAAAGAGGGGTCTCCATTTTAGCTTCGAGAAGCTGAATGGTTCTGAGATTTTTAGGGGCCAGAGACCCCCTTCTGGATGCAGAGAAAGCTATGGACCCTTTCCCCTGAAAAAAATCACATGTGCACAAAGTTTTGCAAGCAATTTCAAGGTCAAGAATTCCCTCTTGCTATCCTTTTTTTTTCTATCCAACTATATGCTTTGTGCCAAAAGGCTAATAAGCCTGCCTTCATCACCACTAACCTGAATGAGTCTGCTGAAGTCTACAGCTACTTCTCCATGTTGGGCCCCAACCAAACACTTCTTGGCTTCTAACCACTCTTTTCCACAGGGATGAGCTTCACTCAGAACCCCAGGTCCCTGGCCATTAGCACTTGGCAGGGCTGGTGGAAGCCACTATTACATCCAACTAAGCCCAGTCACCTCCTCCATAGTGCCAGCTTTCTGGCTGCCCAGACACCCTGACTGCCCTCACGGGTGCCACCAGAAAAGCTCAGGGCAGGCTGTCAGGGCTGTGCCCCATTAACACCTAGTGTGGTCAACAGCTGATGCCGTTCACTATCTTTAAGAAGACTCTACTGCCTTCACCTCCTTTTCAGTTCCCATCTCTCATCATACCTCTGGCTCATCAGTGGGAGATTGTAATCCTTTCCTCTGTTTGAGGGACCAAGGCTCTGACTAAAAAGGATTAAGATATCAAGCTATCCACAGTGCCACAGCTAAAGGAATGCTAAGTGTTCTGAGTGTACCCTACCCATGGATGATCTGGACACTGTTGTCTCCCATATTCCCTCAGTCAGAATCCTTAAACATTATCATGCATGTGTGCACAAGCACACACACACATGCATACACACACATCAACAAGACTCCTAGGGTACATAAGACAGTTGTATTTAGCCATGACTTTCTATGACCTCTTTTACAGAACTTAGATTCAGTCACATTCATGAATTTGTAAATTCCTCAACTCTTAAGGATACACAGTAAGTGGCCTTTATAAAATATTTCTTTTCTTTTTTTTTTTTTTTTCAAAAGATGACCGGTAAGGGGATCTTAACCCTTGACTTGGTGTTGTCAGCACCACACTCTCCGAAGTGAGCCACGGGCTGGCCCTATAAAATATTTCTTTGTGTAACTGTTTAACCTGCCCCAGTGGGACAATGACGGGGGCATGAGGAGCGGGGCAAGAATCAGAAATTAGGGATTTGTCTACGGCCATACCACCCTGAATGTGCCTGATCTAGTCCAATCTCAGAAATCAGGGATTTGCTATTGTCTAAATGTTTATGACCTCCGAAATTCATGTTGAAATCCTCACCCCCAAAGTGATGATATTTGGAGGTGAGACGTTTGGGAAGTGACTAAGTTATAGAGGCAGAGCCCTCATGAATGGGATTAATGCCCTTAAAAAAGAGGTCTGAGGAGACCCCTTCTACCTTGTGAGGTTAGAGTGGGAAGACAACTGTCTAAGAGGGAGTGGCCATCACTAGATACTGAACCTGCCTGCACTTTGGTCTTGGACTTCCAGCCTCCAAAACCGTGAGAAATAAATTTCTATTGTTTATAAGCCACCTGGTCTATAGTATTTTATTATAGCAGCCTGAATGGACTAAGATGGGATTCATAGAACTTTGGAATAGAAGAGTCCTAAAATTCTTTCATTCTTTAAGTGATTCTTTATTAAGTTTCTAGTTTGTGCCTCATACTCTGTATTGACTCATGCAGTCCTATATTATCCTGTATTAATAGCAATGTGCGTGTGTTGTTTCTCTTGTCAGTGGTAACAGCAATGTGGGTTAGTACAGGTCCATAAACCTGGTACCTGTAATTGCAAAATCCCAAAACTAAAAATTATTAGTTTTCCCCTACTTTGGTAACTCATTTGGCAGAAAAATCTGACCTTATCTGAAATCATTTGAAACCTATCCAGTGAGTCAATTCGTAGTCTTTATTTATCCTGTTTATACTGAATATTCATATCTTTTGGCTGTGGAAGCATCAATATTTTTATTATGGACGACTCCCTTTATAGACCCTTTATACGTGGTCTAATATGATATACGGATGACATTGTTTTTCCAAAATCCACAAAATTCTGAATTCTAAAAAACATCTGACCCCAAGGGTTTTAATACAACTAGGTATTAAGCACCTGTATTACATTTGGAATATAAGTATCCCCCCACTGTTGGTGTAAGGAATACTGCTTCTTAGCCATCTCCCAATACCCAAATAAGATTCGCACTGAGACTTCACCCTTCCCAGACTCAGTCCAGTTTTATAGTTCTAACCGGAGAACAGTTTTAAAAAATTAAACCCTGGGCTGTAGCTGAAAGAATGCAGGTTCTGTGGTCGACAGATCTGGATTCACCAGGTGAAGGAAACATAAAGTAAAACTTGGTAAGAGATAAGATATAAAGATCTCTTGGTGAGAGATAAGATAAAAAGATGTGGAAAAGGCTGGCCAGTTAGCTCAGTCAGTTAGAACATAGTGTTATCACACCAAGGTCAAGGGTTCAGATCCCCCATACCAGCCAGCTGCCAAAAAAAATAAAATAAAATAAGATTGGGGAAAAAGAGTCAAAGATGGAGACCAAAATCCTTCACTGGGAAAGATGGTCACTGGACAAAGGTAGAGAGCACAATGGAGCCAGCTCATGCACATATCTAATCTATGCAAAGTCAACTGTATGTACTGTGTGAGTGAATGAGGCAGGAGAGGGGCAATTTGAATAGTGCCAGCCATTCGGTACCCCATCCTCTGGACAGCAGAGACCAAGGCAATACATTCCTTTTCTCTTTGCTTCATCTCCCTCCCTTCTTGTCATTCCCACTTCCTCTCCCCATCTCTCCTTTTCTCTCTTCTTCCTACATCAGTTCTTCCCTGTCCTAAGCCTTGCTATAGTCCTCCAGTTCCACTGGGACACTTGTGCAACAGTCAGAACACCAGCCCAAAGAAACACAAAGCAGGAAAGCATAGCCTCTTCCTACTACCCCTAGCATGCCCACCTGACCGCCTTCTCTGTCCCACTCAGTCCTCCCAGGATGGATGTCACCCGCCTATTCCTGGCTATCCTGCTGGTCTTCCTGTGCTTTCTCACTGCCTACAGCCACCTGCCACCTGAGGAGAAGCCCAGAGATGACATGAGTCTGAGGAGCAACTCCTCCATAAACCTACTGGATTCCTTTTCTATCTCTATCAAGGGTGAGTATCCTGACCTGAGGCCCAGTCTCTGGGCTCTGGCCCATGAGAGGGGGCTGCAGGATGTCAAGGCTGCTTCCTAGGCTGCTACCAGGATCCACTGCCGTGGTCACAGCTCCTCCTTGCACATTCTACGAAATAATCCTGGGGAAATAAAGTGTCCCTTGACTCATTATTATAGGGAAGCTCTGTATACACCAATCTAATATGCAGCTTAGCATCTTAGAGGCTCTGAGAAAGCCTGAAGTCAAGGGCTTGGTGAACTTGGTTTAAGTTAGCATTTCTGAAACTTATTGAATCACAGAACTCCTATCAATGGTAACAAACTTTCAGAAATGCTGCAGAATATAACCAAGTCTGGGATGAAGCAGTCCTGTCATGCCAGGGTTGATAATAACTGCTCAGAGAAAAATATAATGGGCATTAGAGCCTAGCATTGGAGATCTTCTGGTTTAACAGACATACTATGTGCTAGGCACTGTGAGGTGAGTACTGTTTTTATTCATATTTCACAGTTGAGGAAATAGTGCCCCAGGACAGTTAGGTAACTAGCATAAGATCACACAGTTCCTAACTGGTAGAGCAAGAATTCAAACTCAGGTACTTAACTCCAGAACCTAAACCCAAAACAAATATCCTTTACTGTCTTGCCTCTCACTAGGAAAAGAGGATATTCTGGACATATCAGGGAAGGGTGGGAACATGAACATTCACTGATCACCTTCAATGTGCCAGACTTTTCACTTTATAAACATGTCTCATTTATCCTCAAGACAACCCTGCAAGGTAGGTATTACAGAACACTTTTTTGCAGATGAGAAAACCGAGTCTCAAAGGAGGTTACGTAGGTTACTCAAGGCCACACAGCTGTTATACAGAGTCAGGATTCAAATCAGGTTTCCCTAGCTCCAAATCTCTGAGAAATGGAAAATAGGAACACAGGAAACACAGGTGCATCCATATTGTATCAGTCCATCTTGTGTTGCTACGGCAGAAATACCTGAGACAGGGTAATTCATAAGGAACAGAGGTTTATTTGGCTTACGATTCTGGGACAGCTGCACCTGGCACGGGCCCCAAGCTGTTTCTACTCATAGTGGAAAGCAGCAGGTACAAGCAGATCACATAGCAAGAGGAAGCAAGAGAGCAAGGGAGGTGCCAGGGTTCTATAAACAACCAGCTCTCGTGGGAACTAATTGAGTGAGAAATCAATTGTTACCTAGTGCTACCTAGGGAGAGCACTAATCCATTCATGAGGGATCCACCCCCATGACTCAAACAGCTTCCAGCACTGCCACATTGGGGATCAGATTTCCATATGAGTTTTGGTGGGGACAACACATCCAAACTCCATCACATATACAAGACACCAAGCCCATTTTCAGAGTATCACAATGTTCTTGTGCCTGCCAGACTGGACACTAAAGAAGGAGCATCTGAGGTAGCTCTGAGTGTCGCTGAGCCAACTAGGTCAAGGAACGAGGCCCCTCATGGATGCCACAGGCAAATTCCAGGGCCTCCTTGAATTTCCTGTTTGCCTTTCCTCAAAGGACTTCACTGTCAGTCCCTGGCTCCAGATCAGCAGCCAGGCTAACAAGAACCTGCTGGCCTGAGTCCCACCATCTGATTCATCCAGCCAACCCCTCCTTCTCTCCCCCACCCTGAGATGGTCCAGAACCCCTGCTGCTCTTCCCACTTTGCTGCCCTCAGAAACATCTGGCTTTGCTCCTTCTGTCTCTCTTTGAAGAGCTGAAAAAGAAACCCGAAAATATCCGCAGAAAAGAAGCAGGAAAGAAGAAGAGATCTAAGGTAGGCCTGGGAGATTTCACTGTGGGGGTGGGATTGGACTTAAAGGGGGAAGAAAGTCTTTAAATTAGTTCCCAGCCAGAGCTGGGGGTCCCAAGCTCTGTCTGGGAAGTAATTAAAAGGTTTTCCAGGCCTACATTAACAAAAGAAACTGAAAGCTACTTAAAGGCTTCCTGGCCTAGAGCCCTGAGCCAGACCCCCACAGAAGCCCAGGGAGCCGAAGTTGACTGAGCAAAATAGCTTACCTGCTGAAAAGCAGCTTCCTATACTAGTTATCCACCTGCTTGAAATTTCACCATCACTCATTCTTTTGCATGAATGCAATGTTTCCTAACCCTCGGCCATTTCAGAATCACTTTTACAAGTTTTGCCATATCTGAATTTCACTTATTTAATGTATTTATTTAAAATTAAAACTTAAAAATACATATGACTATAATAGAAAGCCAGTATCTCTTGCCATAAATAGAAGGTAACTAAGTAAAATGAAAAGTAAAACATTGTTAGTGCATTCTAGCTAGATGGTATTGCCTGTTGAAAGCTAAATCTGAGGCCTTCTCTCTGTGTTAAAAGACAGATTAGAAAGTGTTGGAGAGGAGCCAGCCTGTGGCTCACTCGGGAGAGTGGTGCTGATAACACCAAGGCCGCGCGTTCGGATCCCATATAGGGATGGCTGGTTAGCTCACTGGGTGAGCGTGGTGCTGACAACACCAAGCCAAGGGTTAAGATCCCCTTACCGGTCATCTTTAAAAAAAAAAAAAAAGTGTTGGAGAGGAGCCAGCCTGTGGCTCACTCGGGAGAGTGGTGCTGATAACGCCAGGGCCGCGCGTTCGGATCCCATATAGGGATGGCTGGTTAGCTCACTGGGTGAGCGTGGTGCTGACAACACCAAGCCAAGGGTTAAGATCCCCTTACCGGTCATCTTTAAAAAAAAAAAAAAAAAAAAAAAAGTGTTGGAGAGGCATTAAGGACATTGGCACAAAACTGAACCTTTCAATTTGAAAGAGATTGAAAAAAGAATCCTTTTTCACTATGTGATTCATAGTAATTTAAGATTCACGTACCACCTAAAATCATACCACCATGATACAGATTCCCACACTTTGGAATATACTGGATGAAGGCATTGTTGAAATGCGCACATTATTTCTGTCTTAGTGTGCCTCAGTTTATCGGATCAACTGTAAACAGAGCAGGGGGAAATGGGCTAGGTATTTGGAGGCAGGACCTTGGCACTGTGTGATCTTGAGAAAGTCCCTGCTCCTCTCTGGGCCTGTTTCATTGGCCGTGAAGTGAACAAGCAGATCAGATGATTGCCAGATAATAATATATAACCGACCAATATATTAGCGTGTGTTTACAGTAGTAATGAACAAGAAAGATATATCCCTGCTCTCATGGAGTTTGCATTCGTGTGGGGAAAACAGGTGAACAGCGAGTACATCAGTAAATAGGTAAATAAATTCAGATGGTAAAGTCTGTGAAGAAATTGAAGCACAATAATGAGACAGAGTGAAGGGAAGAGTGGTCAAGGAAGGCCTCCCAACGGAAGCAGCATTTAAATAAAGACTGAAAAACTCCGTAATCTCGAGCAGCAATGTCTAACAGAAGTACAATATGAGTCACATACGTAATTTTAAATTTTCTAGTAGTTACGTTTTTAAAAAGTAAAAAGAAACAGGTACAATTCATTTTAATAATATTTAACCCAATATATTCAGAATGTGAACATTTCAACGTGTAATCAATTTTAACAGTTATTGAAATATCTTACAGTCTTTTTGTTGTGCTAAATCTTTGAAATCTGGTGCATAGTTTACACTTACAGCACATCTCAATTCCAATGCTAAATTTTTAACAAAGTGAAATACAGTCCTAACAAACTGTGGTACAAACCGAAATACAGTCCTAACAAACAGTAAAGTTTTGTTAGAAACTCATTTGCTGTGTTCGGTGCACAGAAAGGAGGCCAGCCAGTGGCCTGTGAAGACAGGTCGGAGAGGTGGGCTAGGGCCAAAAGAAAGTTTATGTTTCATTCTAAGTGCAAAGAGAAACCACTGGGGGGCTTTGCCTGGGTGGGATGCGATCACAGGTCTTCGGAGAGGTACCTTTGGGGCACTGTAAGAGGGTCAGAGCGACATAAGGGAGAAGATAGTGGCCTGGCCCAGGGCAGCGGCGGTGGGGTGGAGACGTGGGTGGACTCCGGCTCTATGATGAAGGCAGAACTGACAGGGATTGGGGATAGGCTGAAAAAGGGAAGATCCAGATGGTAGTTTAAAAGCTGTGGAGCTGAGTGGAGTCGCCCAGGGAGAGAAGAGGGCCAGGTAAGTTTGAGTGGGGATGGTAGGGGAGGACCTGACTTGGGGAGCGGGCGGGCACCCGCTGGGGTGCTCTGTGGGCACGAGTCGAGCGGGCGTTGGGCAGCTGGGCGGCGGTGTCTGTCCCAGGCCTCCGCAGCAGGAGGAGTTCCCAGGCAGAGGTGAAGATGACGGGTGGGAGGGCGTAGCCGGCTCGGGCAGCCCCCGCGTTTTCCCCGCAGAAGAAGGCTCCGATGAAGAAGGTGGCGCGGCCCCGGTCCCCGCCACCCTCGCCCTGCGTGGCCACCCGTAAGAGCTGCAAGCCGCCGGCGCCCGCCTGCTGCGACCCGTGCGCCTCCTGCCAGTGCCGCTTCTTCCGCAGCGTCTGCTCCTGCCGCGTGCTCAACAGGGACTGCTGAGTGCGCCCCCTCCGCGCCGTGGGCAGGACTGGGCGGGCCTCGGGGGCGGGGCTTACGGGCACCCTGGGGGCGCTTCTAGCGCGGGTGATATCTAGTGGATGTGGCTTCCTAGGACTGAGCGCAGAAGTGGGTACTGATTTGGGGCGGAACTCTCAAGAGGCGGGACTTCAAAAAGACCCGGCTTGAGTTAAAATTTAAATACACGTGGGCTGCTCGCAGGTGTGTGGCTGTTTCTTTAAAGGACCGGAAAGTTGCCGATCGCTCCGCTGAGCCCCCTTCACGGCGAAGTCTAGCGGACTGCGCACGCGCCACTCTCCCCGGGCCCGGGAAACCCGATTACCCCCGCACTACAGCCGCGTTCCTGGTAATCTTTTCTCCCGATCCGGTGGCTGGGGGCTATGCTGCCCCCTATCTTTAAACCTGGGAACACTCGAGGCTGCCTCCAAAACCAGGAAATGCAGACCGGCCACGCAGAAAGGAGCCATTAAACCGCCTTTCAGTCTTTCACCCTTTCTTCTAAGTAGCTCTCGCCATCCCCGAAAAAAACAAGAAATATTACAACTCCATACACGATCTCACTGGGTTGTCGGTCCCGGGAGGGCTGCAGATAAAGACCGGCAGCTGGTTATGATTGGATGTTGACCGAGTCTCTATAGCCAGAAGGCTCTGGGCTGAGGATCTGAGAGCCTAAGAGGCTCCCAAAAGAAGTGGGTGACACTGATGCCCACCCGTCCCTCTCTCCCAGGGGTTCACAGAGGTGTTGCGACCTCGGAGGAGTTTCTCACACCCCAGGCTAAATGAACAATGATCATTGGTCCCCAGGCATTTTTAACTTGGATAGCCTGGAGTTTGGGCTCTCAAGTAGGAAGAAAGGATTCAGAGATCCTTACTCCCACCCCAGCTCTGTCAACCGGTAAGGAGGCAGTGGGTCTGGGCTTGGTGAGTAGGCAGCAATTATTGTGCTGAAGTATCAGGGACCAGTTGCCAAAAATGTCTCAAGCTATTCCCTGAAATTCCATCTCTAGAGATCCTCAGTCTGTGAGCAATTGAGGTGCAGCTTTATATCTCTGGAAGGACCCTGCGTGGGGGAGCACCTGGAATACTAATTTGGGGAGTGAAGGGGAAGAGGTCAGAGCAGAATCTGTGCAAGGGCCAGCCAGGGTGGAAAGTCACATGGAAACTCCCAGTGCTTTGAGGGTAAGGGTTCCAAACATCAATTACTTGCTCTGCTTGGCTAGGGGCATCCCTGCCAATAGGGAGAAAAGCTGAAAAGATGCCACTTGTCAGTGTCCCCCAGCAGCTGGAGCTCTTCCCCAAGGAATCACCATATCTAAGCAAAAGCCAGGAAACTGCAAACAGTGGCAATACCAGAAAAAAAAAAGCAAAAAGGCCTGTGCCAAGAAAGATTCTAAAGAGAGACTATGAGAAAAATGTGGAGCAGTTACCTCAGCCCTAGTAACCACCATTTATCTCTGTCCTTGGGGGCAAGGACAGTGGGGTTCAAGGTCCAGCACTGGGGGGCCATGTCCCCTGGCCCACTCGTCCACTTGCAATCTTCCCTCTTTCAAAGTTCTTAAAACTCCCTCTGTTCCAAGGACGTTTTCCCAACTGGAGGCTCAGGCTGTGCCTTGACATCACTAGTATGGAAACGTGAGGCAAATGCCTCTATCCAGCCTGAGCCTGAATTGGATGGAGTGGCAACCCGCTGGACAGAGCACAAAGAGAGAAGATGGATGCTTCAGGCTAGGCTATTAACACAATTCTGCACATTGGGCAAGTCTTTGTGTCTAAATTTCCAATTACTTGTCTATAAAATGGGAAATAATCAGTCCTACTGCTCTTGTTATAAATCCAAGGTGGTGGTGCTTTTCTGTGCCTTAACACAAGAAACAGACACACAGAAAAGCTGCCAGTTGCTTGTTTTGTTTTCTGTCATTTATGCTGCAAGCCCACAAGGCAAGAACCTTTCATTTGTTGCAACACTTTTCATTCAGTTGCTGCTGAGTAAATGTCATCAGAATATTGGGACCATATTGCAGCTACTGCTCCTGTTTTCCAGACACTGTTCATCAACCAGATACCATTTTGGCCCCCAGGGTGAGGCCAGGGATGCAAAGCTAAAGACCCAGTCCATTAGTAACAAAGCCACTTGGCTGCTGGGTCCAGACCACCACGTGGAAAACCAACCCATTCATTCATTCATTCATTCATTCATTCAGCAAATGTGTACTGAGTACCTACTATGTGCCAGGTGCTGTGAAGACTGTGGTGAAGTAGTCCACATGGACCCTTTCCTTACATTGTTAGCATATGTGGTCTCTTCTCTCAGACTCTGTTCTTGCTTCTGTTGACCGGATCCCTGGTTAGGTATTTTCTGCCCAAGTTCCCGTTCAGCTTGAGATCCTAAGAGCCTTCCATCTTTTCAGAATCCTCTTCAGTGGGCTGGCTGGTTAGCTCAGTTGGTTAGAGCATGGTGTTATAACACACCAAGGTCAAGGGTATGGATCCCCATAGTGGCCAGCCGCAAAAAAAAAAAAAAAAAAATTCCTCCACAAGCCTTAGGGTCCTGAGAGCAAGGTTCTGCTCCTCTGCAAAACTCTGTCTAGTCTGATAACTAAATTGAAACTCACATTTGTGGCTGGGAGTTATGGTTCCATCATTAGGATCTGGGACCCCCTGATCTCCAACACCATTATTCATTCTCTGTCTCTCCTTCTTTCTCACACACATGCACACACAGGGTGAACTCTGTCCTAAGATTTGTTCCACCTTTGTGGCTACTGACTCAGAATTATTTCTTCCTGTAGGGCATAGCTTTAAACCTTGTGCCCAAAGTTATAGTGTGGCACTGAACAAGTCACCTTTGAGGCTACCATTTCCCTATTTACAATGTGAAGAATAAATCAGTCAGAGTATTTTGGTTGCAAACAATAAAAACTCTGGCTAGTCTAAGCCTAAGGGGGTGGGAAGTTGGTATACTAGAGAGGTTTGAGGACCTGAAAGGAAAGGCTACAGAACAGGCCTCAGAAAGAACAAGACACTGAGGGGCACTAGAGGAACCAAGTTGCAGAAACCAATGGACAATGTCTTCAGGGCAAGACCACGGGGATAAGGCAGCTCACCCTCTTCAGTCCTCTCAAGAATTCAAATTCCCAGGAGAGAGAGTCTTATTGACTTGATGTGGTGCAAAGGAAAGGATGGTCCCTGTTGACTGACAGGCCCACAAAGTCCATTTGTAACATGGCAGGGGTAATTCTTCAAGAGAAAATATAGGATACAGTTGCTGGGGGGCAAAATCCACAACTGGCTGCTACAAGAGGGCTTGACTTGTTCTGAGCATGCTTCTGGCCCTGCAAATTCTGCAACATAAATCTGAAGCAATGGTTTTCAATTATTTTTTTATTTTAAAGAGAAGTATTCTCTTCCCTCAGTTGAAGTCTTAAGGGGGAGCTTCATTATATAATACCTGTTAAAGTAGTCTGAAATTAGTATAATGTTATAATGGTGCACACAAAAATATGAAATCAGGGATTACAGATTAACAATTGTCCTCCTTTATCAGCCTCAGTAAACTAGTTTATTTTCATCTTTTGTTTTGGTTATGCAGTACTAAGAAAGTTCTAATTCACACAGAAAAGTTGTTGCAAAAAGTTTTTTTTTTTTTTTCTTAAAAGGTGACAGGTAAGGGAATCTTAACCCTTGACTTGGTGTTGTCAGCACCACACTCTCCCAAGTGAGCTAACCGGCCATCCCTATATAGGGATCGGAACCCATGGCCTTGGTGTTATCAGCACCCACTCTCCCGAGTGAGCCATGGGCCGGCCCTTGCAAATAGGTTTTAACAATGGCACTGTGACCTCAGAACAGTCTTCTATTAAACAGAAACAGCAAGAGGTTTATTTTAGAATCTGGTCCGGGTGGTTTCCAATGTGTTAAAATTTGGTGCACAGCACATTTAAATATGCATGCTTTTATTACATCTTTTAAAAGGCTTCAGTGTTTTTAGAAATAGAAATTAAAGCGTATGGTTCCACGGGAACAATATACTTCAAAAACCACTATCCTTAGCTCAGTTGGTTAGAATGTGGTACCGATAAGACCAAGGTCCATGATTTGATCCCTCTACTGGCCAGTTGCCAAAATACAAAACAAAACAAAAACTCCACTATCCTGAGGGGTAGAGGGCTTCAGGGCCTCAGACCCCTTCTTGGATTGTGGACCATTGGCCAACCTAATTGGCTTTTTTTTTTTTTTTGATGGCTGGGTAATTGGCTTTTTTTTTTTTTTTTTAAATAATTTATTTTATTTATTGAATCAAAATCGCTTATACATATTTTGGGGGTTGACCATTGAGATATGTTGATCAAATCAGTATTACTAGCATATATATTGTTACAAATCGCAATTATTCTTTATGCCCCTTGGGTAATTGGCTTTTATTCCACCTGTTTGAACCACAGATCTAGCATCATCACTCACTGTTGGGAAATTACTTGCTGTCATACAAAAGGAACATTGTAAAGGAATTTAACTACAAGGCTAATTTCCTTGAAAGGGACAGGATAGGTAAATAAAAGTATTTGATTTGAACTGAATTAGCCAAACCATCTGTAGGAAGTCTCAGATTAGTCCAGAGTAGACTTGTTACTCTCTTTCTCCTTCTATGCACCAATGGTACACAGGGTGCATGTGTTCGGAAGGTAGAGAGCCAGGAAGGGGGACAGGAATGTCTTTTATTGGAAAAATCCTTCAAAATCATCAAATGCTTATGTTCACTCCAGAAAGGAGCTTTCTACTGATAGCTTGCAGAGAAACAGTAGCTAATTGCCAGCTCTCCCAGCTAGATATGAGAATTGCAGTCTGGGACATGGCACCTCCTAATGATCATAATTGTGCCTTGTGGTGTGGGGAGGAGCCCAGGAAATAGCTTCATTTCAGTCCTGAAGGTTTCACACCTTCCAGAGCTCTTTACAATTCCTGGACACAACGGCTGTATAGACTACCAAAGCAATAGTAAAAACACAACTACTAGGAAAATTAATAACAATGGTGATGATGATGATGAGCCATCTACAAGCCACTGAATTAGCTGATTCCTCCTCCCTAAACCAAAAGTAGAGCCTAGTGGCTTTCGTTAATAAGCATTGGGGGATAGTTCCACTTTTCTTCTTTTTCTATTTATCCCAATATCAACATCTGGAATTCTGCATAACATATGCATGTCAGAGGTTGCAAAGGAAAAGTAAAGATAGTGAAGGAGTATGGGGAGAAAGAGGGCATGCAACCTCTGGGCATCTGGAAAATAGAGAGGAACTTGATGAGGGGAAGAGGACACTGAGACTCACCGATGGAACAAGGGTTACCCTGTTGGAATCCCAAGGCAGTCTCAGTTTCCCATTCTTAAATAATCTGGGAATTAGTTGATCTTCTTCTGACAGAGGCCCCCAGGAAAGGCCCGGCTATACTGGAGCACCCCAAGTAATCTTCAGTAATTGTACACAAACTAGAATCATGGAGTCCCCTGCCCTCACTAAATCCTCTGGAGGACCCTGAGATGCCTTCCCTTCCCCAGATACCTCTGAGATTGTGTCTACCTTTTGCCAGGGTCCCCAGGACTGCTGCTCACTGCCTGAGACCCGTGTGATCTGAGATCATCACATAC
Source organism: Galeopterus variegatus (assembly GCF_000696425.1). Lineage (NCBI taxonomy): Eukaryota > Metazoa > Chordata > Mammalia > Dermoptera > Cynocephalidae > Galeopterus > Galeopterus variegatus. Next base: position 33,647 of record NW_007732451.1, on the reverse strand, counting down.
TAACGGTGACTATTGAGCAGCTACTTCATGTCAGGCATGATACCTAGGCTACCAATTTGCTTCTTGAGGTAGGTGTTATTGTAAATAAGGGAACTGGGGCTCAGGAAGGCTGAGTGATGTTTCTAGACCTCATACCTCAGTGCAGGATTCAGACCCTGCCCACCTCATTCAAAAGCCTAGGCTCTTAACCACTAGGCCATTGAAAGCAGGTATAGGGGAAGATTCTGCCTGCTTAGAGCCAGCACCTAGTAGGAGACTCAGCCCAAGAACTGCCCCCAAAAGATGATTCCCCATTTGACTCCTCAGCCTACTGCTAGAAGACTTTATCAATACCACCCCCTAGGGTGGAGACTTTCTGGTGGAGCTCCTGGAGGGAAGGGGCTGCACCTTCTTTTCTTGGGTCAGTACCTGTTCAAGAGGCCATGAGAGGAATGGGGAGGGCATGGATAGGGAGTCAGGAAGTCCAAATTCCTGTCCCAACTTTTCCCTCACTTGCTGTGTGACCTTGGGCAAGTCCCTCCCCATCTGACCACAAAGGGATTAGATTAGCCTGTATTCAAGGTCTTTTCTCATTGCAACTACCTCTTTTTGTTGTTTTTGTGTTGTTTTAATTTTTGCAACTACCTGTTTCTCTCCCTTATAATAGGGCAAGTATGAGAACAAGTATGAGTGGAGGTGATCAGCCTATTAGGGTGCCAAGCAGTGTGAATTTAGGTACCAATGATTCATGAGAGTTGGCAGGAAAGGCCCACTGCCCAGCACTTGGGGACTTTTAGAACCCTTGAGAGGTTGTAACTCCTCCAGCCAGGGAAAGGAAGCTATTAGTCCTGGGGGAATCTGAGTCCAAGTCCAGCTCCCACTGGGTCCAAACAGCCCAGAGTAAGCTCCTGGGGTCACTCTTGCACCACACCAGATTTCTAGCCAAACTCCTAAAATCCTGGGATTGAATCTGGACCAGCTTGAGCCACATGCCTGTCCTTGAGCCTGTTTGAAGAATTGATTGATGAGGAATTGGTTGAAGCTAATTGACAAGGCCTGGATCACATGAGCACTCCTGGCTGCTTCTACCACCTCAAGCAGGTTTCCTAGCTGTCCCCTGGGATAGTCTACAGTGGGGATCAGGAATGAAAATCTGGATTCCTGGGGTTTCCGGGGATGAGAATCTGGGCTCCAGGGGTTTCCTGGAATCTTAGACTCCTAAAGCACAACTGACCCCTGCCTGCTAGAATAAACAGGCCCCCATGACCCTTCCTGGGTTTTAGTCCATGCTACCTCCAAGCCCTTTAAGTTCCTCAGTACTTCTGTCCCTGACAAGACTTAGAAAGGGATCGCAGCACCTCCAGCATAGCAGGGCCCTTCCACCACAGCCTGCCACATGCAGGTTGGGCATGAAGCTTAGAGTGCAGGAAAGAGTCCTGAATGGAGGAAAGCATGACACCCAGACCTGCAGGGTGGCTTTGGATAAGTCACCTGCACCTCCATTTCTCTATATTCAAATACTGGATTCTGTTCTACAGATGCTCTAACACTAAGGTCCTTCCTGGTTCTAAGATTTTATAATTTTTCTAAAGTATCTTCTAAATGTTCTAAATTCCCTGCCCTCAAAACAGCTCCCTCCCACCCCCTGGTGCCTGACACAGCCCTTAAAACTTGACATAAAACTCTCACACATGTTATTACTTAAGGCTCATGACAACCATCTGAGTTAGGTGTTTCTGTCCCTGTCCCAAGTAATATGGTTAAGTCAACAGCGGATCCAGGTCTCCTCCTTCCAAAACCCACGCTACTTGCTCCACAAAACCTCCCAAGCATCATCCTCCTATCTCCCTTTTCTGGAAAAACACCATCCAGAGCCAGGCCAGATACTATAAGACCCTTGGCCAATTCCTCCCTTCCCTATGAAGCTTCAGTGGGGGAGCTTGGACATCAAGAGTGGAAGTGGGGAAGGAGAGACGTTATGTTTCATGCTGGGTACCCGGTCAGTGTCACACATGTGACAGATTAGCAGACCCAAGATCAGAGGTAAGTCTGAGACCAGAAGTGAAAGGAGAGGGTATGTTTTTAAAAAGAAAAGATTCTGCGAACTGACAGGACATCTCCAAAGAGGAAAGGAAAAGGCTGGGATAATAGAAACCAGAACTGCTAGGGAACCAAAAGCAGGGAGACTACATGGCATCTCACAGAGAGAACATCTGGAAATGTATTTTCTGTGTCTGGGAGGAAAGAGACTTGGAGGGAGTACGCTTACACACAGGCAGGGGCCCCTTGGAGGGAGCAGCATGGCTGCTGTGCAAAGTAAAGCATTTAGCAGCCTTCCCCTCTTTTTCCAGTCATTGTCCTGAAGGCCACGATGGGCACAGGAACTGAGGTGGAGCTGTGAGAAGCTCTCTCTGGTGGCAGCCTTGCCTTCAGGGGACCTGGTGTTGGGGAGTCTGAAACCATGTCCCATTCCTCCTAAACCTGAGCCTGTGGGTATGGAAGGGGTTTAGATTTTGGTCTCAGAGTCCTATCTAGTACAAAAAATAGCTCCCTCTCGTGGTTGCTCTCAGCCTCAGTTTATTGCTGTAACACTGGAATTCAAGTCTCCCAAGGTTATCATGAGAAATGAATGAGGTCATACTCATAAAATACTCGAACAATGCCTGACACGTAAGAAATGTGCCAGGTGTGCAATAAATGGTAGTGGGTATGGTAGTGGATCTCGACCTGTTTTGACCTCTGGTGTTGTGATCCCTTGAGAACGGTCCTATGCCATCTATTAGTAATAATAGTTGAAGTACCAAACTTTGTAAGTTATTTACAGTGGACTCATCTCATATACATGTAACCTACACAACTTCAACTATATGCGCTCTGGAAAAAAAAGGTGAGAATTGTTGAAGAGCAGGACACCCTGATGAGCATCTAAGCCCAAGTGAGCATGTTTTAGCCCCTCATGCCTCCCTGAACCCAAGATACACTGGATTAATCCAAAGAGGTAAAAAATGGGGAGAAAAAATATGAATAAGAACACAAAAAATTATAGAGGATGTTTGCATTAAAAGGAGATATTGCATATTTTGTTACTGTAAACTTTTAAAGATCTTCAGTGTAAAAAAAAGATGACATGAATACAAACAGGGATTATAATAATTATAAATAGGTTAAATCCATCTAGTAAATGACAGTCTCAGATTGGGTTAAAAACAGGTTATTTTTACAAGAGACACATCTGAAGAGATAAGGGTTCCCTCTTTGCTTTACCTATTCTTCCAAGCCTAAGTGGTTGCCTGCAGCCCTTACCATCTGACACTGCAGACAACACATTGTGTCCTCAATGCTTCATAACTACATGACTATAACCCCTTGTTCATTGCCATACATTACTGGCAGTGGATTATCTATATAATAAAAGTTCAAAATTCTTTTTAGGCACCAAAATTTTTATTTACCCACCATCCTGCTTTCTTTTAACATTATAAACATTATATAAACTTTATAAACCAAATTAATCTCTTTTTGACCCAGGGCTGTGATAGGAACCATCATGTTACAAAGTGGTAGCAAATCTATGTCTGCTTTTATGTTTTTCTGGTCCCTCTCAACCTCTGCCTATCACCTCTCTTGTCCTGTTCTGGCTAAATTTTTTGTTTCTATCTTTAACAGTGTATTCTAAACCCTGTAAGACAGGGACTAAAAGTATCAACATCATTGTTCTCAGGTTTAAGAGAAGGCCCAGCACCAACCCAGGCTCTCAGGAACATTCAAACTCCAACAGTTCCTCCTTGCTTTTTAACATAGTTCCTTCTCGACTGTCTTGGGCTGAGGAACCAGTGAACTTGTAAACCAAGCACACTGGTAAAAGTCCATAGGCCAGGTGAAGACCTAGATGGTAAAGTGCATGGGCTTTCTGACCACCATTAATGACTTCCAGTCTAAGGAAGGACTGACTGGGCAGTCCCAAAGCCCCTGAACTCATGGTTCTCCGTGGATGTTCCCCTTGTGCCTCCATCATGACCAGGGCTTGAAGAGGGGCCTCTCAATTCCCCCTGCCATACTCGGAACACTATGAGGGATGCAGCAGAGGCCAGACATTGAGTGACTAGCCCCAGGGAGTCGAAGGGGGATGTTAACAAACCAATCACAAAGTTGGTGCCATTCTTGGGAGGAACAATTGGGCCTGGGCAAGGATGGCAGCTGGAAGGTGAAGGGCAGGCCTGGCTCTCAGTAGCGGTAGTGATCAGGCTTGAAGGGGCCATCGCGGGACATGCCCAGGTACTGGGCCTGCTTCTCAGTCAGCTTGGTCAGCTTCACATTCAGTTTGCCCAGGTGGGCTTCAGCCACTGCCTCATCCAGCTGGGGAGAAACACAGGAAGACCTGGAATCACTGCCATGCTCTGGGACCCCTTACCTGCATCCAGCCACCAACAGAGGTAGAAACTGTTCTGTTTGGGGTATCTGCCATGTGTGTTAGCCATATTACTTTATCCCATCCTCACAGCCAGGCTCAGTGGATGTGTTGGCTGCCCAGCTCTCCCTCAAGAGGGAACCATGCCACATCCTCCCCTCCAAGCAGCTCTGGTGGGACCATCAATTACATCTCCTTCCTCATCCTCCACCAACCCAAGCAGCTAACCAAAATACTTCTCTGCAATTTATCTATAGATAGGACATATTTTCCATACTAGGTACAGACAGAAGTGCTCCAATTCCACTGGGATTCCTAAACAGGAAGGTTATTAGTTTCAGCTCACCAGTGGCAAGTCTAATTGACAAGTGAAGTGAATGTAGAGAAAACAAGAGCCAAGAGAGAGAGGAAGACAGAGTTATGATGACACTGAATCCTGGATCCTGTGTCTGAACCTTAGACTTCTCTATTATATACCCCACAGAGTTCTGTTTTTTATTAAATTGGTTCCTCTTTTGATAAAAGTATATCCATAAGTTACTTGATACTCCTTCCTTCAAGAGGTAAAGCCTAATTCCCCACCCCTCGAATGACTCACTTCTAGTGAGTAGAGTAAAGCGGAGGGAATGCAGTTTGACTTTGGAGACAAGGTCATAAAAGACACTGTGACTTCCTCCTTGCTCTCTCCCAATCACTCACTCTGGGAAAAGCCAGCTGCCATTTCATGAGGACACATGATCAGCACTATGTAGAAGGCCATGGGCAAGACACTGAAACTTCCTGTCAACAGTGACATGAAGTGGATCTTCCAGCCCCAGTCAAGCCTTCAGATGACTGCAGCCCTGTCAGAAATCTTGACTGCAACCTCATGGAAGACCCTGAGTCAGAACCAGACAGCTAAGCTGATCTCAAACTCCTGACTCACAAAACTGAGATAAATGTTTATTGCTTTAAGCCAGGAAGTTTGGGGGTTTAAATTGTTACACACTGGTTTGAACTGGGTTTCTATTACTTGCCACCAAAAAGGATCCTAACTAATAAAAAACTGCCATCTCCTTTTATAAATGAGGCAATCAAGGCTTGGAAATGCGGAATGATTTGCCCAAGGTCCTACACTCAGTGAACAAGAGGACTAGGATTTGAACCCAGGTCCATCTAGCCCCAAAGCCCCAAACTATGTCTCAAGCATTCCAGCTAATGGCCTTCAGGGCAGCTTTGAAGAGACTGAATGGAAACAGAGGAGGACAGAGGTTAAATAAAGCAAACTTCTAACTCTGATCAGTGCTGAAATGCATAAAAGAAGCCTGAAAAGAAGCCAAGAGGCTGGACATAAAGATCAACTCTGGGTGTGGCTCTCACTTTCTCAGCTTCTATCTCTGAGTAGGGCCTCTCCTGAGGGCCCCAAGTCCCATCCCATGATGGCATGACAGCCTTTGACCACAGCCCAGCCCACAGAGCTTCTACATTCCCAAGTGGTTTCACATCCACTGTCTCATTAGAGCCTCACAAACACCCCTAGGAAGTTGGAAAGGCATTTATCCTTGTGATAATGTGCTCATGGGAGAGGTAGGCAAAGGCAGGACCAGAGCCCAGCCCCAAGTCCATGTCACTTCTAGAGGGAGAATGAAGGCCTCCAACTCCCAGAGTACACACTGAATTGTCCCTTCATTTAGCCTGACCTAGCGCAGGATGCCTTTCCTTCTCCCAGCTCCCCACACCAGAAGGCAGTGTGACATGATGGTTAACAACTTGGACAGACAGAACTAGGTTCTACTGGCCAGACACTCAGCTATGAGAACAAGTCAATCTCTAAACCGTAGTTTCCCCATTTGTAGGATGGATGTAACAACCATTCATCTCTCACAACTATTACAAAGAGCAGTGATATTCAGAGTGATTAGTTGAAAGTAGGTACTTTAATAAATGCTGGCTGTCCTCTGTCATTGTTATTAACCAAGGTATCTAATCCCTCTGTCATTGTTGTTAACCAACGTACCTAATCCCTCACCTATACATGGCATGTGAGGCATAAAGCCAAGGGTGCCCTGTCCCCTAGCCATGTCATGGCAGCAATGAAGGAAGAAGGTAAGGATGGGGCCAGGTGCTGGGACAGGAGGCAAGCTCTTTGCCTCTTTCACTTCCAACCCTAGCCTGATTTCAAAGGTCTGCCCAATTTTTCATCACATTCATAGCCATATTTTTCCCAACTGGGATCAGATGGGGGTCAAGTGTTTTTTTTTTTTAAACCCACAACAAGCCTGGGGACTTGGCTGGTACACCAAACATGGTAGCCCTTGAGATCCTTATGGGTAAAATATTTGATCCAGCAAGACAGTGCTCCAGAGAGACTAGGAGGAAGGAGTTGGCTGGCCCTGGACACAGATGCCTAGGCCTCAAGTGGACACCTAGGCTTCTTCCTACTACTTCCTCAATTGGCAGAACCAGCCTTTCTAGGCATAAAGGGGTGGTATGAAGATCCCATCGTAGCCTTTCCAGCAGCCAAAGGCTGGGAGAGCTAGCTCTCCTCTTACCATTTAGCTGATAGGGAAACTGAGGATCTGACAAGACAAGTGGCAAAGCTGAGTTCACCTCTGATACTGACAAAAAGAGCCAGCACTAAAACAAAGCAATTCTGATCCCTGGGGATGGGCATGTTGCATGGGGTATTAAGTACTGGATTTGATGTTAGAGGACCTCATCACCGTGGTTACCCTGACCACACACCCATAGCGTGTCATGTGCCATGCTTAGCGACGTACCATCTTACTCCAAGGCCACAAACCTGCATCCTGTAGACTGCCCTCTTATACACATGTCCCAGTTGATGCACCCAGTTATTTTCAAAAACTGTTTAAGAAGTTGCCTATATTTAAAAATTGTTTCTTTCATACAAAGATCTTGGTACTTGGCTTTTCTTTTTTCTTTTTTTTTGGTGGCTGGCAGGCATGGGGATCCAAACCCTTGACCTTGGTGTTATAAAATCATACTTTAACCAGCTGAGCTAACCAGCCAGCCCCTCCAGCTTCTCTTGAAATGTCAGAAGCCCTACCTAGTCCAATGGACCAGGGCTCCAGGGTAATGAGAACTGAGTGGCACACCGCTTTACCTGGGTCATGTGCTCTTCAGCTCCCACCCAGCCTGCTTCACTCACTTACCTGCCCAATCCCTGTGGGCATGTCGGTTTGAGACCCCAATCTAAGGAAATCCTCACAATCCTTCAGGGAGGTACTATTTCCTTCATTTTACAGTTTACAGACAGAGAAATGGAGGCACAGAGAAGTTAAGTAACTTGCTCCAGTTACACAGCCTGTAAGTGGTAAGGCTGAGATTCAAACTAGGTCTCACTGCAGAGCCCATGCTCTCTTCCCCACCTAGTCCTGCCACTCTGGGTGTTCTTCAGGGAGTCATTCGCCACTTTGGCCCTCAGTTTCCTCTTCTGTCAAATAGGGAAAGTGATTTCTGCACCACAGAAGACCTTGTCTAGGGGGACAGATAGACAAGTACTTTAAAAACTGGCAAGACCTGCGTGGGGAGCCCAGGGTCACACACATGACCCTAGGTTTGAGGGGGGTGAATACCTTCTTGGGCAGGAAGTGAACCCCGACAGGGTACTTGTCTGCGTGGGTCCACAGCTCAATCTGAGCCAGCACCTGGTTGGTGAAGGAGTTGCTCATCACAAAGCTGGGGTGGCCCATGGCACAGCCCAAGTTGACCAGCCGGCCCTCGGCCAGCAGGATGATGCGGCGCCCGTTCTTCAGCCAGTAGCGGTCTACCTGCAAGTGGGCAGAGCAATGGTGAGGGCTGGCAGGGCGCTGTCCTCACAGTCCATCACTGCCACACCCTACCCGCTTGTCCAGTAGGCTTCCCTGCCTCCAACAGTGCCCTTAAGGGCTCGGACTGCCCCAGAACAACCTCTAGCACAGGGCCTGGCACAGACAATTAACAATAGCCAATATTTATTAAGCAGCTCTGAGCTACAGACCTCACAGTTCTGCTGTGAGAATTTAATGAGCTGACACATGTAAAGCAACTGGCACATACCATTTACTCAGTAAGTAGTAGCTAATGTTATCACTATTACCATTATTGCCCTGTGCCTTGTGCTAGGTCCTTTACATAAAACTATCAAATTTAACCCTAAAAACAACCCTATGATTTAAGTACTGCTATCATCCCCATTTCCCAGATAAAGAATCTGAAGTTTACAGGGTTAAGTTACTTTCCAGAGGCACACATTAAGAAGTGGCTGCAATTTGAGCCTGGACAGCCTGAGGCCAGATCTAATGTTCTCAATCACCACTAAAAGTTGAATGCAGTGGCGCTCAACTTTGGCTGCACATCAGAATCACCTCGGAAGCCTTATTATGTTTTTTGGCAGTTAGCTGGTATGGGGATCCAAACCCTGGACCTTGGTGTTATCAGCACCACGCCTCAGAAGCTTTAACATATAAGGATGTCCTGGTCTCAGCCTCAAAGGTTCCTATTCAAGTGGCCTGCAGTGTGCCTCCCGGGTGACTGTGCCAAGGTTAAGAATTCCTGGTTTAGTGAGTGAATGTGAAGTGGAAACCCCAGCCTCAATGCCCCCAATCCCCCATCTCCTCCTGCTGCCTGAACACATACAAATCCGCTTTCTCCTCACTCCCATCCTTCCACTTGCTGTCCCTCCCCCTTCACACTGCCTCCCAAACATTGCCCCAAAAGTCCAGGTTTCCACGCTACTCCAAGAGGCCTAGTATAGGCCCAAGGAAAGGTCTCTGTTGCCCATCAAGCATTCTTTCATTGGACAAAGATTTACCGACACACATCTGAAACAAGACGCTCCCAGGGACAAGTCAACCTGGACTCCGCCCTCGTGGTACACCAGTGGAGGCAGAGACCAAAGCCCGTGATTCCAACTGCAGTGTTATGGGTGGGGCACTAGGGGTCTGCACAAAGCATGTGGGCATTGCCCTATGCCTGAACAGTAGGGTAGGAAAGGGGTCCCTTGCTATGAGGCTTAGAAGGTGGCAAAGAAAAGGGTGTTTCCTTTGTTCCAAACAAAAGGAGTATCTAGACAAATGATCAGAAGCAGGAGCTATGGTGGAGCATTCAGGGACAACAATTCAGCAATTCAGTCCTGGACAACCAGGACGCCCTAATGTATAGGTCCTGGAGAAGATGGAAAGGAGATGAAGTTGGGAAGAACTTTGGAAAGACTGTCAGGATGTCCGTTTCCTTTGTTCCAAACAAAAGGAGTATCTAGACAAATGATCAGAAGCAGGAGCTGTGGTGGAGCATTCAGGGACAACAATTCAGCAATTCAGTCCTGGACAACCAGGACGCCCTAATGTATAGATCCTGGAGAAGATGGAAAGGAGATGAAGTTGGGAAGAACTTTGGAAAGACTGTCAGGATGTCAAGGGTGAGGACAGAATCCAGGTTTGGAGGGCGGCTTGGGGGAGAGGTGCCCATCACCCCAACATAGCCCTGTGATGCCTCTGCAGAAGGCAGCCTGTCTGGCTCTCAGGGAAGCATGCCCCACCCTCCCCCGTGCTGTGGTGAGTGCCAGGCCCTTAGGCAGAGAGATGGAGGCACCCTCTGCCTAGCCAGGAACTGACACCCCTACGTAAGCACAGGACCTACCCAAAGAGAACTCCCACACTGGGGCAGAGGGCCCAAGGGGAGCGGGACAGGGCATATGGATGAGGGATGTGTGTTCACGGAAGCACTTGCCTGCCTCTCTGGGGCTCGGGGCTCTGGGCTCCTGGCTGGGCTGGTGGTATGGCTTTGACCGTGTGGGTGTCAGGGTTTTGGCCACCTCTGTGTCTACTGTATCTTGTATACAACATCTCAAAGATAGCATGGGCACCAACTCAAAGTGCCCCACAGTAGGTGGGGTATTTTCCCTTTGAAAAACGTGATGAACATTTTTATATACAGACTTAAATTATTTCTTGGAGGAGATACTGCCCAAAGAGTTTGCTTAACTTTAAAGCCCTTGATACTCAAAGCCAAAATGTCTTCCAGAAACTTATGACTTTTATAATCACACAAAACAAACTCGCAATAAATATAACCCAAATAAAATTTTATATACCCCAGAGGAACTCATGTTTCAAACCCCGTTGTAATCTTGTTCTTTTCCCAGTTCAGTAAATAGGCCTACTTTTCACCCAGCTATTCAGCCCAGAGACCTAGCATGTTTTTAACTCTTCTCCCATCCTGTCCCCACATCCACTCTATCCATCCACAGCACTCTCCAAGTGGAGGCTGCCCACATCCTTTGCAAGGACTATGACAGCATCCTCTAAAAGCCTCCCCCTCGTTTTCATTCTTCACATGTGGCAAGAGTGATCTTTCTAAAACAGCTAGTTCACCATGTACAGCTCACCTGCCTAGTACCTTTGGGGACTCTGGCTGCTCTCAGGATAAGTCTGACATCTCAAGTCTGGCTCTGGACCCAGGCCCTCTTCCTCCCATCCCACTGCCCGGGTTGCAAAAGTCTCCTTATCTACCCTCTTTGGTGGGTAGCACCTGAGCACGTGCCCACTTGCTGGCAGGGCTGGAGCTTCTCACCTGGGGCTTGATGTTCACCTTCTCCACGGCGTTCTCGTTGAGCCACTTGACATCAATCTCCACATCAAAGTGTCCGATGTTACACACGATGGCATCATCCTTCATCTGCTCAAAGTGCCTGTGGGAACCCGAGCCCATGGGTGACTGTCAGGGACAAAGAGCAGTACCAAGCTTGCCCCCCTCCCTCGCTCCCCAGGACCACATGTGGCACCTACCGGCCAAGGATGATGTCAACACAGCCTGTGGTGGTGACAAAGATATTGCCCTCCTGACAGGCCTCGTCCATGGTAGTCACCTCATAGCCTGTGCAGAGGTGGCCGTGGGTTATCTACAGTGGCCTTGTCCCTCCTCCTGCCTCAGTGGCTAATGGTCAACCCTCGCCCTATCATACCCTCCATGGCAGCCTGCAAGGCATTGATGGGGTCGATCTCGGTGATGATGACACGAGCCCCAAAACCCCTCAGGGCCTGGGCACAGCCCTTGCCCACGTCACCATAGCCTGCTACCACTGCCACCTTGCCGGCAATCATCACATCTGTGGCCCGTTTGATGCCATCTATGAGAGACTCCCGGCAGCCATAGAGGTTGTCAAACTTGCTCTGAAAGAAGAGGGGCACAAGAGAGCAATGGGGGTAGGCAAGGCCCTGGAGCCAGGACCACTTGAGCCTCAGAGTGTTCCACAGGACCCAGGTGCCTCAGGCCTACTCAGTATCTCAGCCTGGGCTGATCACCTTCTGTGACTCCTCCCCACCAGCCAATGCCCCCACATGCCCCTCACTCTGATCAGCTCCAAGTCTTTCTCTGCCAGTCCAGAAACTCTCCGGGGATCAACTGCACATCAGAGAAGTTGCTTAACGTTAAAGCTCTTGATACCCAAAACCATAAAGCTCTTGAATCCAGCTCTGAGACCCACTGTGTAGTTCTTCCATTCTTTAATGCATTTATTAACTCAGTCTATAATCCCACTATCCCCTCAGGTTAGGGCTTCATGTCCCCAGCCTGGCCTTCCTGGGTACTCTTCTTCAGAGGCCTACTCTGGAGCTGAACTGGGAGCCAACAGTGGAACTGTCACTGCCCCATCGGCTTACCTTGGTGACAGAGTCATTGACATTGATGGCAGGCACCTTCAGGATCCCGTTGGCCATCATCTTGTATAGATTGTGGACCCCAGTGGTGGTCTCCTCGGAGATGCCTCGGATGCCTGAACAAGTGGGGAAGGAATGAGCTTCACACCTGAACTTACTCAAATTCCTCATCTTTGTCCCCTAAAGCCACTCTTCTTTCTGGGTTCCCACCTCCGTGACTGACCCCGGTCTACCCAATCACCCAGGCCAGCATGAGGGAGGAGATACCCTGACACCCTCCTGCATGGACTCCATCACCAGGCCTAATGATTCTACTTCCCAACAACCCCCAACTTCTCCATTGTCATTCCCAGTGCCCTCGTCCCTGCCATCATCTCTCGCCTGGTCTCCCTGTCACAGCCCATCCTACATACGGCAGCCAGCAGCAATTTTTTTTTAAAAGATGACTGGTAAGGTGATCCGAACCCTTGACTTGGTGTTGTCAGCACCACGCTCTCCCAAGTGAGCCACGGGCTGGCCCCGCAATTTTTAACATGTATATTTTCAGATAAATATTTTCAAAATCCTCCAATGACTTCCTTTAGCTCTGAGCATTAAGCCAAACTTGTCTCTCTTGGCCCGTCAGGTCCTCATATATCTGGCCTTCACTAAAGCACCAACCACATCATACAGTACTCCCCAGTGAACGTTCCCGTGTTCACTGCTGCTGTGATGGCTTCCTTTGTTTCCTGAACAGTCAATCCTTTCCTGCCTCAGGGCCTCTGCACTCTCTGTAACCCTCATCACTACTCTCCTCCCCAGCTATTCCTAGTCCTGGCCTTGTACCTGCCCTTGGGCTGTCATCTCAGCCAGGCCTCCCTCAGTCGCATTAGAAGAAGTCAGGAGGCCAGGCCCCCAGCATGTCGGCAGGAGCCAGTTGTCCAACTGTCTCCCACAAATTCTGCTGCTCGAGGTGCTGGGAGGCTTGCCAGGCCTGCTGCCTTCATGTGGCAGGTCACCAGCACCCAGCCTACCTGTCCCCCCTGCTCACCCGACAGCAACTGCGGGTACTTGGTGTGGATGAGGTTGGTAAGGTCACCGCCATCGTCCAGAATCATGTTGAGGGGCCCATCCTTGAAGTACAGCGTCTGCTCGATGCACCACAGGTACTCCTCATCTGTTTCACCCTTCCAGGCGAACACTGGAGGATGAGTGGCACATCAGGGCCTGGCCTTCCCCACTGGCAACTGCTCCAGGGAACTTCCCAGGCAGAGTTAATGCTATCTCCTTCCAAATTCCCATCCCCAGTCACCTCCAACCCCTCTGAGGACTCAGCAGTGGTAAGAACACAACGTGGAGCCAGACAGATCAAGTTCAAGTCCTGGCTCTACCACTTGCCAGCTGTGTGACCTTGAGCAAATCACTTGACCTCCGCCGAGCCTCAGTTTCCTCCTCTATAAATGGGGCTCACAATAGTATGGGTTAAGTGAGACAGAAGCCAAATACGGCCCCCCAGATATCGGTATGTGGAAATAATTGTTTCCTTAACCACTCCCTTCTGTGTAGGCCCCAAGGACTGGGCCATCAACCACAGTGGCCAGGCCTCCCACCCACAAAGCCTACTGCCATTGTGTGTTCCACAATGCTTCCTACTCAGTGGGACCCACAAGGGAGGATCTAAGGTTTGTTCTGCACTGGAAGGCCTTGAGAGCCCAAGAGCCTTAGTCTCAAGCAAAGCCTAGCCAAAAAATTACTAAGAGCAGCTACCACATGTGTACCACTTTCTTGGTGCCAGACATTCCTCTACCTGCTTCACGTCCCATCTCACTCTTCTTCATAGAAACCCTGTGAGGCAGGTATTACAATCACCACCACTGAAGATGCCCAGAGAGGAGCTGGATGTACCTGGGTCACTCAGCATGGCATTCCAGAGTAGGCAGCAGAACCAAGGGCTACTGACTGCCAGCCCATACTCCTCCTGTCTATGGTATGACGGGGACACAGGTGTGGGGCTCCCAAGAGCCTCCTGTGAGCAAAGGACAAAGGGCCAGCTACTGCTCCCCCCAACTGGAACAGACAATGGTCTTGAAAATAAGGCCTTTCTCAGAAGAGGGCCATGGAGCCTAGCCAAGACTGAGGAGTGGAGAAAATGCCCATTCAGTCCTGGTCAGTCTGTGGAAGAGTCCTCCCCCACTCTCCCCTCTTGGCTGGTTAGAAGGAATCTTGAATGTCCTATTTAATCACCATCAGATCTAACCACTCGCCTCCTCAAGCCCGATAGACATGTGCCCATTTCTCCAGCAGCTTGTGAGAAAGTCCTTTTTCCTTAGTCTTGGCCCTTACCCAGCCCCCTAGCCCATCATACCCTAGGCAATGGGCTTCTGGGGCCCTTTTTCTGCCCTGTATCCCTCTGCAGTTCTTTGGAAACGGACCTACATCCTTCCTTTAAACAACTTCCCCTCCTCTGTATCATGTGGTTCCCAATCATAGGATCCTGCCTTTCCTGGTTACATGGCTTAAGATGGATAAATAGGTACCTTCCCTACAATTTTAGATGGGTGGGACAAAGCAGCTCTTTCCTATGGGTCACTAGGCTAGGATTCTGTGACCATGACAACTCCTCTCCCCTGCCAAAAGGAAACATGTTGCTGTAGGAGTCAGTGGAGCAAACAGGGAGAAGAGCCCCTTCACACATCCCATATGCAGGACTCACCTGGAATGCCAGCCTTGGCAATGGCAGCCGCTGCATGGTCTTGGGTGGAGAAAATGTTGCAGCTGGACCACCGCACCTATAAGAGCCAGCAAGACAGGACCATTAGTCATGAATGGCTCAGAAGCACCAGGTTCACAGGGCAGGGATGGGGAAAGCCCTCGAGCTAGAGATGAGAGGTTTGAGATCTAGGACCAGCCAGCTGCATGACCATAGGCTGGGTGAATGGATGGGAACCACAGCAGTGACAAGATCTGGCTCAGGTTTTAAGGTTTTAAAACATCACTCTGGTGCTATGTGGAAGGGAAAGCACTGAAGCAAACAGACAAGAGAAGAAGCTGCTGAAGAAGACATCAGACAAGAAATAAATGGTTGCAGTGGTGGTGATAGAAGTTGTCAAATCCTGTGTATATTCTGAAGGCCAAGCTGATAGGATTTGCTGAAGGATTAGTTACTGGAGTGAGAGAAAGAGGAGTCGGGAATGACCCCCAGGTTCTTGAACTGAGAGAACCTGGTTTCTATTAACTTTCATGGGGAAGACTATAGGAGGAAGAGGGGCAGAAAATCATGAGTGTGTTGGATGTGTTCAGCTTGAGATGCACAGGAGACCTCCAAGTGGAGATGACCCATCAGCACCTAGATGTACAAGTCTGGATTTCCAAGGAGAAGTCCAGGCTAGTACATACATTACGGAGTCATTGCCCTATAGATGGTATTTAAAGCCATAAAATCAGACCACCAAGGGAGTGAATGTTAAAAAGAAATAACAAGTCCAAGGACCGAGCCCTGGATTACTTTGCTGTTTTAGGCTGTCCTGTCCTGACCCCTCTTCAGAAACAGCTCTGCTCCTTAACTCCCAGAGCTGTTGAAAGAGCTGTCAATCATTGGTACACATGACTCACGCTGAGCCAATCATCACACTCTATCCTCTGGCAGCCATGATTGGTCCAGGGAAGGCACATGACCACAGGAGGGCCAATGAGAGCCAGCCCTTACATAACTGAGACACTGGGGTTGAGTTTTTCCTCCAGAGCTCTCAGTCAGGATGATGTTTTGAGGGCAGTCAGAAGCTACCTTCGCAGTCAGGGAGAAAATCTGCAGAACATTCACCACAAAGGGTAGCAGCACTGGAGACAGAAGCCCCTGCTGGCCGGAGGTGGGCCCCACCCTGAACTTCTCCCCAGCCTGGAACAGTCGTCGTCTTCCCTGGCTGAACCCAGAGAGGGTAAGGGACTCTCCTGGGTCACACATATGCAGACCTCACCTCAGCTCCCAGGGCGACTAGGGTCTCGATGAGGACAGCGGTTTCCACAGTCATGTGCAGGCAGCCGGCGATGCGGGCACCCTTCAGTGGCTTGGAGCCCGAGTACATCTCCCGCATGCGCATCAGGCCCGGCATCTCATTCTCCGCGATGTCCAGGGCCTTGCGCCCCCAGGCGGCCAGGCCCATGTCAGCTGCAAGGGCAAGATGGGTGGGAGTTTTGTGAGCCTCCTGCTCTCACCAGCCAAGCAGCACAGTCACTATGTGAGGACCCTGATCCACGTGTGGACTCAAACTCCGCAATCTGTCACTGCATTCTTTAACTCGTGTGGAGCCAAGGCAGTCAGAAAGACGTCCCTGCCTAACTGCAGCTTATAGCCTTGTGGGAGAACACAGTCAATCACACAGGTACGTGAAAATTACACACAGAGAGCCCCTTTAAAAAACAGCTATCAGATTATACCTCCCAATACCCTTTCTGTTGATGCCTACCAACCTCCAGGTCACGCTTCCTCATTCCCTAAAGATTTGCACTCCTGGGCCGCACGGTGGCGCACTGGAGAGTGCGCCGCTTGGGAGCGCGGTGGCGCTCCCTCGGAGGATTCAGATCCCATGTGGAGACTGGTTCCCGCTCTCTGGCTGAGCGCGGTGGGGGCGCAACACCGAGGGTTG
>NW_007732451.1:6015-16204 GCF_000696425.1 Galeopterus variegatus | reverse complement strand
CTTTCCCAATTCTGATATTTCTTTCCGCATGGAAGAAACCAATCAGTATAACTAATATTCTTGTCCTCTATGCCCCAGGGGAGGTAGAGTGACTTGTCTGATTACTAAATTTGAGAGGAATAAACTGAGCATGCTCAGTTCTGCTCTCCCTTCTTTTCCAAGCAAGCTGCGAGAGGTAGTTGTTCTCTGCTCTTCCACATAAAGAGACCTACCCAGGCACACCTTGCCTGTAACTGATGTGTAACTGCTCAAGTTTGGGTTCAGTTACCAGGATCATTTGGCTTTCACACTGATCATCCTCTGGCTTCAATATGGTTAGTAATAAAAGGTATATTTTGGCCTACATCTGCCACCCCAAATGTCTCAAGTTTGTCCAAATTCTCAGGCAGGAGAGGAGGACACTAAAATGTGCTCTCTCACTGTTTCAATACTCTAATACATCTAATCATCTAACCCTCATCCCCACCACATTGTCACATTCCCAAGGTCATACCCTAGGTCAGTCCCTAGATCATTTGCAAACTTCCCTGATAAGATTCATCTGGCATGCTTGTAAATTTCCCCTGGTAAATCAGATTCAATAGGTCTAGAATGGGCCTAGGACTCCTGCTGATTTTTATCTTTAGGGAATCTTAGATTCTGCCAATCAACTAAGAAAATGGAGGGTTAAAGGAAAAGAGGAAAAGGACTCTGTAGAAAATTTGAGAATTTAATAATAAAGCCCACTCACAGTCTGCTTCCTACAGAGCATCTAAACAATTTCAGAGATGAAATACTCCTCCCACCATGGGAGGAACCACTCCTACCACACCTCAACACAACCCCTTCCTCCTACCACCCTTCCATCCCTAGTAGGCCATCACTGATGATAGCTCTCCTTGGAAATCTGGATTTCAAGCAACCAACTCTGGCCATGTCCTATCTTTCCAATTCTCTCCTTCCAGAGTCCCAGCCCTAACAAGGCTACTGTCTGTCAGGTCACTACCTCTAATCCATTAATCCTGCCCATTTCCACTGTCCCTCACCACACCTCTCTCATGGTCTTACTTTCTTCCTTTCACAGTTTAGGATTCCACTGTCCCCTTCGCCCTCTTTCCATTTGTACCTCTAATCCATTAATCCTGCCCATTTCCACTGTCCCTCACCACACCTCTCTCATGGTCTCACTTTCTTCCTTTCACAGTTTAGGATTCCACTGTCCCCTTCGCCCTCTTTCCATTTAAGAACTCACTTGACAAAATTCCCAGCCTGGTTGAACCCAACCATCCACTGCATCCAAGGAAGAAAATCACAACCACACCAAGAGGTCTCATTTGTTAAGACCACAAATCTCAAGGCACACATAGCACACTCTCCAGCAATCCCATTACATTTTCCTAGTTAAATTCACTTTCCCTTTCTACTCTTCCGAAACCTCCAACATCTTTCTCTGTCCACTGACAACCTCGCTTCACACTTGAGAAAAATTCAGAAGTATACCACTTTTTCTCCATGGAATCCACTAGTCCTCATCTGTAGCTACAGACTGGGCGTTCGTTTCTGTTAAGACATGTGAGCTGTCTCTGCTCCATGGAGCCCGATTCCATATCCTCTCACCTCCTTAAGGACTTCACTACCCCACTCAACTGCTCTTCTCAAAGTATCAGAAGACCAGCCTGATCCCCACAGCTGATGGTCGATTACCTACTTGTTTCTCCCAGAAGCACCAATCCTATTCATCACTCCCTGCTTCCTGAAACTGTTTCTTTACCTGGCATCTGTAACTCTATCCTCCTGTACTTTTCCTCCTACCTTCCTGGTTTCTCTTCATCTAACAGACTCTAATGCTTGGAGACTCAGGTCTCCATCAGATGTCTCTTCTCTAACTCTTACCAGATGAGCTCATCCAGTCTTACGGATTCTCTACTGTGATGATTCCCACACATTTATCTCCAGCACAAACTTCTCCCCTGAACTTGAGACTCATATAATCCAACTGCCTATTCAGCATCTCCACATGGATGTCCATTTGAATCTATGATATGTCAGATTTGAGCCCTCCTGACTCCTTGGCCCCACCTCTCGCCCCTCACTCCCCCAATTTCCCCATTTTAGGAAATGAAACCACCATTCAACCAGTCACTCTGGTCAAAAACTTGTAAGATTTCTTGAGTCCTCTTTTCCTCTTTCACCTCCATCAGCACATTTTTGGCTAAACATCCCATAATATATCAGCAATCCAACCACATTTCACCACCTTGTCTACACTGCCACTTCTCATGTGGACCACTGATGCAGCCTCTTCACTGGTTCCCCTGCTCCCACATACCATTCTCCCCACAGCAGCCAGAGGAGGAAAGCTTTTAAAAATTTAAGTTGTGGGCCGGCCCTGTGGCTCACTCAGGAGAGTGCGGCACTGGTAGCGCCGAGGCCACGGGTTCGGATCCTATATAGGGATGGCCGGTGCGCTCACTGGCTGAGCGTGGTGCGGACAACGCCCTGCCAAGGGTTGCGCTCCCCTTACCAGTCAAAAAAAAAAAAATTAAGTTGTATCACCTCTACTCTTCCACTAAAGTAAAAAAAATAAAGAAAAACAAAACCTCCAACAGCTTCCCCTAAAATCCATGCCTAGCCTTCAGGGCCCTCTCCTGCCTGCCTGCCCATCTCCTCTACCATGAGGGACAGAAACAAAACAAACAGTAAACAAGCATGCTAAGCTCATACTAAAATCTTTAGTGCCAGTACAAGCGAAGATATTAATTCAACTATGGAGAAAACTGTTCTCTGTGTTGTGAAAATGTAGTCTTTAGTTACAAAGCTGCAAACATTCTTTTGAAATGGCAGTGCTCATGAAATTGTGGCTGTAAGGAGCTAATGCATTCTTGGCAACATAAAAGGAGAAAGAATTCTGTTTGTAGTCAGAGTTGTGTCTCTGCTGATTATGATTACACACTTAGATTTTGTTGGGGGCCTGAAGCTCCACACCCCTTCTTGTGAGACCGCTTCTCCTTGACAATCTGCTCAGATGGCCATGCTTTACATAACTGCCTCGAAATCTTTATGCCTGAAACTGATTGCTCCTGGCTATGCAAGTTAATTTGCAAGTGACCTTTTATCCTTCTCTAGAAACTGTTTAACCATAAACATTCTGGGTGGCAACCTTTACTTTGAATGTCCTGTCTTTGTCTCTCCTCAAGATATTATCATATCTTTACATTCCAGACCCTTTGCAGCATGCCTGCCTTCTCCTATATAAGATGTAACCTAAGAATCAATAAACGAGACTTGATCAGAATACTGTCTGGTCTCCATTTCTCGCGTCTCTTGTCCCATCCAATTCCCACTCCCCCCTCCAGGGTCTGCGTTGAATATCCCGTGGGTCGGGACACTCTACCTCTCCACCTTTTCCCCACCACTGGCTGCTCAGCCACAAAGATCTCCTGACTGTCTTCATACAAGCTAAACTCATTCCCAGCTCAGGGCTTTAAGCCAACCAGTTCTTAGCCTGGAAGGCTCCTCCCCAAATACCTGATACAGTACCTGGCACACAGTAGGTACTCAAAAAAACCAAACAAACAAAAAAAAACCAACCCTGTAAATAGGAAAGAACTTGGTATATTCATTCCTGCTGCAGGTAAAGAGAGTGGGACAGGGTGACTCATATAGAGGGAGTAGGAAGATGAATAAGGATTTTACTCCCAGTGAAGTGGGAAGTCTACAAAGTCCTACGTGGGGTATCATTCAAAGACCAGATTTGTCTTTTGAAAAGATTCTATTGGCTGCTGCATGGAACAACCTGTGAGGAGGAAGACCAGAATTGGGGTGGCAGCCATGACATAGAGAAGCAGCAGATCTCTTCACATAAAATGGAGACAATACTACATTAACTGTAGACACATCTCTCCTGCCCCTGTCCTTGGGTCACCTTTGTATCTCCAGTGGCCAGCAGGGCTTGGCAGAGAAGGGGCCAGCAAATGTTTACTGACCGTATCTGTTGTTAGAACTGAATGAGAAGATCCATGAAAGAGGATGGCATGGGATGGGGAGGGACAGACATGCATATGAACATGCAAAAAATGAAACAAATCTGAACCTAGTCCAATCCCCAGCACTTACCAATGAGCAAAGGGCCCAGAGAGGTGCTTGCCCTGGGTTCCACAGTGAGTCAATGGAAGAAATGGGATTGGCGGCCAAGCAAGGCTAGAACAGAGGCCCTTCTCAAAGACCTTTTGGAAGGGGCCTGGCTGTGGGGGACAATGGTTTCTGCCCTGTTCTGCTAAGTTCCACTCACCATCTGTCCCTCCAGCAAAAAATAACTCCTTCCATGCCCTCATGGCACCTGTGCCTACCCCAGAGTTTTCCCTGGGACCCTCAATTCTAAGGGCATAAGAGGGGTTGGCACTCCAAGCTCCGGGACTTTTGGTTTCCATGGGAGCTGAGGACTTGCAGAAGTCACAGTATTACATGTCCCAAGACAAGTCAACAGGAACAAGATCTCTCGAAAGCTTAGTTTCTTCATGTGTAAAATGAGGACAATCATCCCTAACGTTGCCCTGAGAATTAAAGAAGGTGCCATATGGGCAAGGTCTGGCACACAGCATGCCCTCGTTGATGGAGGTTTCCTTCCTCCATCCCTACCCAGCTCTCCACTTCCAAGTCCAGCTTTATCTCTCTTCCACCCACACAACCCAGTGCCCTCAAACCTAACCCACCATTCTCTCCACAGTATGACAACCCCCCACCAAGCTCTGCCACTGATGTAACCTTGTCTTAACCTTTCAGGGCTTCAGTCTCATCATACACACAAAGGAGACAACAGTCTCCTCTGGTAGCTACTTTTTTTATTTTTTTTTTTTAATTTTTGGCTGCTGGCTGGTAGAGAGTCTGGGAGCTACTTGATAAACTACTATTTCAACAGAGCTGTTGCAAGTCACTTCCTCCCAAGGCCTCAGTTTCTTCCTCTGTATAACAGGATAAAGTTCACCTCTATAAAACTTCTCTGTAATCACATGCAAATCACCAGATACATAGTGCTCCATAAACGGTGGTGCCTTTCTCACGGTTTAGTGGTGTCTTGAAGTTACTTAAAAAGCTGCTAGCCAGCCTGGTTTGTGCTGAAAATTCACCTGTATACAGTGGTGAAAAGGATGCGCTCAGGTCTCAGATGTCCTGGGTTCAAATCCTGCTGCACCACCTCCCAGCTGTAAGGATGTGGGCAAGTTACCTCTGTATCTCAGGATTCTCACCATAAAATGAGAAAAGTCCCTACCCTACAGAGCCGTGAGAATAAAATGAATTAATCTAGAATAAAGCTAGAAAGCAGTATTGATCCCACAGTAAACGCTCAATAAACGTTAACTATCAGTATGTCATCCTTCACTCCGTGGGTCACAAAGATTTTTTTAACCACTCCAAATTTTCTTCGAGATTCTCTGCACGACTATCCCAGTTAGTCAGGTGGGTAACCCCACAGGTTTAGTAACTAGCCCAGGGTCCCCCGTGCGCAGACCCTGCCGCTTTCAAGGCCTTTCCGCACACGCCCTTTGGGACGCCAGTGCCCTTTCCTTCCCTGCAGGAGGCCCAGAGAGTTGTGAGCCCTTGTCCGAGACCACCCATCTGGCCGGCGACCGGTCCAGGCCCAGGAGGCTTTTTCCGGGCCCCTAGGGCAGGTTCCAGCAGGTGCCTCTCCCTCCCAACCCGCCCCCGCCGGCTCCATGCGGAACACGCCGCCAGTTCGCGGCTCCGTAGCTCGCGCGGCGGCACCGGGATTTTCGGGGCACGCCGGGACTTGCAGTCCGCGGCCGCCTCCGACGGCCCGCTCTCCGCGGCGCGAGAACTCCAACCCCCAGGCGGCCTCGCGCGGCCAGGAACGCGCCGAGCCTGCAATTCAAGGGGGTTCTGAGCGACCCGGGTAGGCCCTGCGGTCGCCGCCCCACACAATCCCGGAGCTGGCACGGAGCACCCACGGCCGGCTGCACGACCTGAAACTCACCGACTTTGTAGGGTAGTTTGTCAGACATGCTGGCGGCCGTTCCGCAAAGAGTGATGGACACGGGCGAAGGGGGCCGGGCCAAACACCAAGAACCAGTAAGGGGCGGGCGCCGCCAGGCAGGGATCAGCGCGTCGTGCCGGCGTCTTTAAATACTTCCTCTTACTTGCATATTCATGAGTCCCGCTAGGGCTGAGCCATCCGAGGCGGGGCCCAACGCGCGGGGGCGTGGCCGGAACGTTAGACCTCTGCTAACGGTCTGAGGAGTTATTGCTCCCCCGGAGTCCCTTGACCTCGGCACCCGGTCCAGAAGGGATCGCGGGGAAAGGCCCGAGACTGTTTTCATCCGTTCAGCCAGTGAATCCCATGCCAAAAGCAAGCAGAACTGAAATTCCAGCCAGTTCACTTCCTAGAACCTAATTTCCTCACCTGTAAAATGGGCCGAATAATATCTACCACACAGATTATAAGTAAAGTTGCAATATGTCAGGTACCTAGCACATCCCAGACCTTCCTCTCTCCCCAAAGTAAGCACTACCCTGAGTTTAGATAACTTTGCATGCATTTCTTTATACTTTAACAGTATATGTATAAATCGTTAAACAATTTGAAGATTTTTTGTTTGAAACCTTTGTATAAGTGATATCAACCGTACTTATCCTTCTGCAACTTGCTTTTTTCTGTCAGCATTATATTTGTAAGAGTCATGCATGTAGCCTGAATATGTTTACTTTTGCTGCCCATAGTATTTTCTTGTACACATACCATGATTTATTTATCTGTTCTCCTGTTTGGCTGGTATTCAGGGTGTATACAGTCTGTCACCATTGCATACGTGGAGCAATGAACATTTCTGTACTTGTCTCCTGGTATGAGTGGGTTTCTCTGCGGCATAAGTATACCTAGGGGTGGAGTTTCTGGGATGAAGGCGCATCTTTAACTTTCCTACATATTGCCAATTGCTTTCCAAGGTGGTTTTACCATTTACCCTCCAAACCTACAGTGCCTGAGAGGTCTGGTTGCTCCACATCCCTGTCACCACTTGTCACTGTCTGACATAAATTTTTGTTGAACTGAGGGGTGTGAAAATATGTCTCTTTGTGATTTAAATGGCCACCTAAAGACCCTTGAACATCTCTTTAGGAATTCCTCCTCCCCCACTCTTTCAACCTCAACCCCCCACCCTCTCAACTCCTTCCTCCCCTTCTCAAACGTTTTCGGAGTTGTCTTCATTCTGTTTTGTTTTTTAATTTAATTTTACTTTTTTTGCGAGCTCATATAGGGATTGAATCCCAGGTCCTCATTCTGGGTCTGCACTTCCTCATCTCTTATTCAGCCCTCAGCTGTGTGGCCTTCACCCCCAGGTCTTCACTGAAACTACTCCAGCCAGTGTCGTCAGGGAACCTAGCTGAATCCAACAGACGTGCCTCAGCCTGCATCCAACCCACCTCCTTGCTGCATACCAGGCTCTTGGCTTCCACTTCCCCTGTGCTCCTCCCACTGTCCTTCTCTGGCCTTAGCAACTTCCTCCTCCTCCAGCACCTTCAAGGGTTGACATTCCTTTTCCTTCTTACTTGCTCCCTCTTCCAGGGCTATCTCACCCACGCTTGTGGCTGTTGTGACCACTTATGTCCAGTTAATGCATGTTTCCATGGAATAAAACACTGCCTTACCCCAGAAACCCCCCGTTTCCCTTTTCAATCACATGCCCCTTCTCCTTGCCCCTGAAGTTACCACTACAGTGAGTTTTGTCTTATCATTCCTTTTCTTAATGGGTTCTACTTCCTATGTGACTATCCCTAAACAATATGTTGTTTTGTTTTGACTGTTCTTTGCCTTTGTATAAGTGAAACTATACTGTATGTATCCTTCTGCATCTTGTTTCTCTCCCTCAACATTGTTTTTGAGAGTCATTCATTTAGATGCTATAGCTGTGGTTCATTTATTTTCACTTCTCTATAAACCATTGAATGAATATATCACAATTTATTTGTCCTATTATTGAAGGACATTGGGTTGTTCCAATTTTTTGCTACTACAAACAATACTGCTCTAACATTCATATATATGTATAATCTAGGAGTTGAATTGCTTGAACATAGGATATGTTCCTGTCCAGCTTTCATGACTAGTTTCATGACCAGGCACTATAAAACTGTTCCCCAAAGTGGTTGCACCTGTCTACATTTCCACCAGTAGTGGATAAAAATTCTTGTTGTTCTGTGCCCTCACCAGCACTTCCTACTATCAGATTTTTATTTTCTACCAATATGATGGGTATGAAATGGCATCTCATTGTGACTTTAATTTGTTTTTCTTTAACTATTAATGAGATTGAGCATCTATTAATATGCTATAACCCATCTGGGCTTTTCTCATTGTAAAAGTTCTATTCATGTCTTTATCCATTTAAAAATCAGTGGTTTATTTTTTCTTTTCGATTAATAGGAATTCTTTACATATTCTGTATACTAGTTCCTTGCTAATTATATATGTTGCAGATGTCTTCTCCATGTTTGTGGTTTGTCCTCTCACCCTCTTTATGTTGTTTTTGTTGAATAGAAGTTCTTAGTTTTAATGTAGTCAAATTTATCAACCTTTTCCCTTTAGAGTTACTGAAAATTTTTGTCTCATTTTAGAAGCCTATATGCCTTAAGGTCATAAAGAATTTCTCCTGGGCTGGCTGGTTAGCTCAATTGGTTACAGCGTCATGTTATAACACCAATGTCAAGGGTTTGGATCCCCATACCCGCCAGCTGCAAAAAAAAAAAAAAAAAAAAAAAAAAAAAAAAAAAAAAAGAATTTCTCCTATAATGTCTTCCTGAAGTTTTATGATTCAAATACGTATGTGGTATAAGGTAGAAATTCTATTTTTTTTTTCCATATGGATAAGCAATTGTTCCTCTATTACCTAAGGCATAGTGCATCTTTCCCTAGTGACCTGCAGTGCTATCTCTGTCACAGATTATGTCATTGAATACCCAGATCTGTTTCTGTGCTCTCTATTCTAATGCATTGATCTACACCAAACCTACAGTGCCAAGATTACTAGAGCTTGATATCTGCTAGGGGAGGTCCAGATCCCCTCACCTTGTTTTCCTTTAAGAGTGTCTTGGCTGTCTGAGACATTTACACAGCCATAAAATTTTAGAATTACCTCAAGTTTTAGGGGAAAAAAGGTTTTTAGGTTGTTTACTGAAATAGTATTTATCTATAAATTATTTTGGGGGAGAATTGACACCTTTATGTCATTGAATAATCTAATCCATTGACATGGTATGTATATGGTGTATATATATTTTTCTCTATTTATTTAGATCTTCTTTAATGTCTTTCAGTAGAATTCTATATTGTATACCATAATGGTCCTGAATATATTTTGTTAGATTTATTCCTAGGTGATTTTTGTGTTACTTTATTTTATTTTATTTTATTTTTTAACTTATTTCTTAATGAAAGAAAGTGAGCCGAGATGCTGGGTACCGTTCAAGCTTTATTAAAGGAAAAGAATCTACTGGGCTGCACTCCAAGTGGGGAACAGCCCTGGGCTGCCCTGAAAATGGGGGACAGCACCAGGTGTGGGGGTGGTAGAGCTTATATAGTGTGCCAAGGGCTGGCTGATACCATCAAGGAGGGTCATTATGCTAATGTGGATCGGGGTGGAGAGTCCTTGTGGAAGCAAAAGGGGTTTCTATTTAAGTCGGGAGGCTTCTTGTAAAGGGAAGGGGGAGGGGAGGAGGTAGGCAGCGCCATTTTGTACTTTGGCTTGTCTAAAGTGAAGCTGGTTATGTTGCAGATCTATTATTCCTGCCTTTTAAGTATAGGAAAAAGGGGGAAAGGGCAGAGGTCTCATTCTTCTGAAGCTACTTCCTGCTGGAGATGGGTGAAGATAGGGGAAAAATAAGAGATTTAGGTGGCAGAGTATTGGTTTCATGTGGGAGGCTGTATTCCTCTGGGGAAGGGTCGATGAGTCTGAGGGGCTGATATCCTCCTTGCAGGGACAATTCTGCGACCTTTTGTTTGGTGAAAGCCTGTATGTGTTCCTGCAAGAAATTAGAGAAACACCAAAAGAGACAGGGGCCAAAAAGTAGGATGAGTCCCTAGTAGCGGCATAAGCCAGGGTATCCAAGGGTTCTGTGAAATGGTTTAAGTTGTTTTGCATCACCCCGGACTCATTTACATAATAACAGCATTCCTCCCCCAAGAAGAGGCAGGTGCCTC
>NW_007732451.1:2640-5076 GCF_000696425.1 Galeopterus variegatus | reverse complement strand
CAGAGGGGCCCCTCTGGCTTGGTGTTAACAGATTTTTGGGTAAGTTTCAGGTGCTAATTTCACCAAGGATAAGCGATACCAAGGGGCCTTTCCTAGTACTTTTACTGCCATGGGGGTGGTGGGAAGTACTGTATAAGGCCCTTCCCAACATGGCAAGAGATGCTTTGGGATTTGGGTTTTAATATACCCAAATCCCGGGCTCAGTTTAAAGTCTGAGGGGGTGGTGGGGAAAGGATGAGGTAATAGAGGTTGGCCTGTTCCCTAAGATCCCTAATGAGTGAAAGAGTAGGGAGATACTGGCCTAAAGGCAATGAGCTGGAAAGGAGAGGTGTGAGAGTGAAGGGTCTACCATACGTAAGTTCGAGGGGGCTGAGGCCTGTGGGCTTGCGGGGGGCAGCCCGTAGGCGAGTGAGTGATTGGTGTAGAGGCCAAAACAAGGGATGATTTCTGAGGTGAGAGCATGTGTTGCTGCTGTAGCATCCTCTGAAGTGCAGGGAAGAGCCTCGATCCAACCTGAAAATGTATCTACTAAGGTTAGAAGATAGCGTGTCCTTTTGTGGGGAGAGTAATATAAGGGCTGAAGAAGGTGTAGTAAGAGTTCATAGCCTATATGAACTGAATTATGGAAATCTAAAAGGATTTGCTCAGCTTGGGTGGAAGGAAGGACATAGTGACTGGAGAGAGTATACCAGTTGTCCTTTCTCTGTGCCCCCAACTCTTGGAGGTGTTGTATTTCTTAGAGTGCATATCAGGATAAGGGTGTACAGGCCATGAGAAGGACCTAAGCAGGAGAGGAAGAGTCGGGGCCTGGTGACTGAACAGCCTGTTTTGTGATTAGATCCGCCAGTTTGTTTCCCTGGGCTATGGGGTCATTGGAGGTTTGGTGTCCTCTCCAGTGTATAACCCCAACTTCCTTTGGGAGTTCTGCAGCCTCAATAGCTTGTGATAGATTTACTGTGGCACAACCCGCCTGGGGGGGCGGATGTGGAGGTGGCACTCCCATCTATGAACCGTATAATGGGATGCGGGGAGATATGTGGAAAGGGATTTAGAAAGAGATCTAAAGCTTCCATGCAATTGTTTTCTAAGTGTCATGAGTGTTTTGGGATGCGAGTGGCTGGATTTTAAGNCATAATAACAGCATTCCTCCCCCAAGAAGAGGCAGGTGCCTCCCTTCTCGGCTGTAAGGAATAAAGGGCCCAACGGTTCTGTAAAGCAACTGTCAACTGTCGCGAGTGAGGTGACCTGTCACTGGAGGGAAGAGATGCTATCTATGTTTAGTTCTTCTGAGAGTTTTTGATAGAATTGAGAGGCAGTAGCAGGGCCCGCTATGCCAGTTCCAGTTGCAGGAAGGATCCTTGCCCCCAATTAAAAGGGTACAATTAGTGCCCTACGGGAGCAGGGGGCACTTCCTGAGGGGGGGACTGAAGTTAGTCCCAGTCCCGTCTCCATCCCTCCATCTGTCTGGACCTTGATGTCAGGGATGAGCCAAAAGAATATCCGAGAAATCGCATTAGGGGGCAGGCAATAGGATAATGTAATTATACAAAGGAAATATATTCTGGTTTTAGGGCATGGATGGGGAGGGGGTAAGTGAGTGGTAGTGTTTGGTGGTGTTAGTAAGGCAGAGTGTGGGCAGGCCCCGAATAATGCTGACAGTCCCCACTGAGGTGAGATTAGAGGACAGTGAAGAGACGTTTGTGGAAACGTTACGGGCTGCATCGACAGGGAGGGCGGTGACCACAAAAAGTTTCTCGTGAAGTGGGAGACAGATGAGTCGCTCGGGGACCAGTCTGATTTGTTGAGGACTGCATCGTCCCTATGGACCTAGAAACTCCATGTTCCAGCTAAGGGGGAGCATTGAGATAGGAGGAAAAACACAGGAAGGATGCAAAGGGATAGGGAGCCGAAAGAATTTAAAGGGGACATTGCCACATTGAAATTGCTAAGAAGCATCCTACCGATAGGAGGTAAAGGAGTGCCAGGAGAAATCTTCCTATAATGTTACACTGCTCTGGAGCAGCACTGGCTAATCCTGTAGCAAGCAAAGGTTAGAGACATGGGGTGGCATATACTTATCATGTTCCACGATGGCAAACCCACGATAGCAGGTCAGGACCAGTCTTGGAGTAGCTCTTGTGTGAAGGACGTGGAGCGGGCCTGCAAGAGTGAGAGAATAATCGCTGGGGGAAAGATTATCCTTTTTCTGGGACTGGGGGAAGAGTGGAGGTCCTGGAGACTTTCAGTTTTGTGAGTCCTAAAATGGATGAAGTGTGAGGAGATGTCGGGTTGGGGGTTGAGTAGAGGGACCCCTCTGGCTTGGTGTTAACAGATTTTTGGGTAAGTTTCAGGTGCTAATTTCACCAAGGATAAGCGATACCAAGGGGCCTTTCCTAGTACTTTTACTGCCGTGGGGGTGGTGGGAAGTACTGTATA
>NW_007732451.1:0-2333 GCF_000696425.1 Galeopterus variegatus | reverse complement strand
AATTTGGGCCTTGCTAGGGACATTGGATATCCCCTCGAGGCCAGGAAATTAAGGAGAGCAGCACTGTGGGCCTGTGAATCCTCATAGAAGGGGCTACAAAGGAGGAGGTCATCCACGTATTGTATTAAAGTGCTGCAGGTTGCGGGGGAAGTTCAGATAAGTCTTGAGCTAAGGCCTGGCCAGAAAGTGGGGGCTGTCCCGAAACCCCTGAGGTAGTACTGTCCAAGTAAATTGTTGGGAACGGCGTGTACTAGGGATTAACCTTGTCTGAGGTGGAGGGGAAGGTGGAAGCCCCAGGTACCAGGTCTGGGTGTGGCCTGTAACAGGAATATTGTAGCTGGAGTTAAAGTGTTTAGGGTAAGAGTAGCTTTGAATTTGAAAAGAATGTCCCGTCCCAGCAAGGGGGCTGTGCATTGAAGCATTATTAAGAATTTGTATGTGAATTGGGTGTGATGTAGGGTGCAGGAAAGGGGTTTGAGTGATCCGTGGGTGGTATTCTGATCCTGTAACCCCTAGTATTGTGATAGAGCACTGGGGTTATTGGTCCTGCATACTTAGGAAGAGTAAAGTAAATGGCCCCTGTATCAATGACAAAAGAGATCGGCTTACCTGCTATGAGGCAAGTTACCCTGGGCTCATGCATGGTGATCTCCGTGGGGGCCTCAGGCCCTGACATCATCAGTCCTCCTCCTGGACAAAGCCGAGAAGCTCCAGTAGAGATGGTCACGAAGCCAAAGGCTGTAGGTTGGGGACTGGGCCACTCCCTCTCTGGAGAGTGACACACTCAATCCTCTAGTGACCTGGCCATTTGCAGTGAGGACAGGTTATGACAGGCCCATGCTGAGTGGCCCAGTTGACTGCATTTGAAGCAGTTCCCAGGTGTCTTGCCCCTTGAGGCAGCCAGCTTTGAAGTATGTGAGACTTGGATGGCATTAGCCAGAAGCTGGTATTTGGCCTGATCTCTTTTATAGTTTTTTAAATATCAGGGGCTGATTGGGTAATGAAATGAGAGTAAGAGGGCCATGCTTGCAGGGGAGTTTGGGTCTATACGTGTGTATTCATGTAAAGCCTCATAGAGGTGGGTTAGGAACTTGCTGGGATTTTCAGTGCATCTCTGTGTGATCTCTCTAAGCTTGTCATAATTGACTGACTCGTGAGTAGCCTTTTGGAGGCTGTGAAGTAGGTGTGTGATCATGTTATCCCAGAGATCCTGATCCCTGTGGCCAGCCTGGTAGTTCCAATTTGGGTCTGTGTAAGGAACAGCAACGGCTCCCACAGGCTGCCTACTATTTTGAGCATGTACCTGAGCCACCATCCAGACCTGCTCCNACTGGGATCCATTGTAATGAGGTGTTTGAGTTTTAATGTCTCCCTTGAGTCCGAGAAATTGGCCAGGAAATGGCCCAGAGGCATAAAGCACAGCTCAGAGGCATAGAGCACGGAGTACAGTAGAAAATGAGATGTTTAGGTTCAATGTCTCCCTGAAGGCCAAGAAATTGGCCAGGAGACAGCCAAGGGCATAGAGCATGGAGGTTTGGATTGTGAGGATCCCGTGTAGATGGTGAGAAAGGACAGTCAGTCCTGGTAGAAGAAGCATGCCAACAAAGAGTGTCCTCTCTGTTGCCCACCTTTTTTCAAGAGAAAAGCCAACTGACCAGCTAATGAAGTGTCCTTCAATAGCTGGGGGGCATGAGAAGAGGTCCCTCGGCCAGGCACCTGGGCTCCTTAGAGACCTGAGTGGTAGAGAGAGTAGTCAGAGGAACCATAGAAGTAGGCAGGACAGACCCACTGACTCACCCTGAATTGAGGCTGATGTTGGATGTGTTGGTCTGAAACGGCAAAAGGAGGGAGAGTGCCTAGTGTACCCAGTTCCAGTTCCAGCAGGTCCAGGAAGGGCAGCCGAGGGCCAATCACCCCAAGGAGTTGGGATCATCCATAATGTCGGCCAAAACCCTTCCCGGGTTTCAGCACCATAATGAAAGAAAGTGAGCCAAGAGGCCGGGTACCATTCAAGCTTTATTAAAGGAAAAGAATCTACTGGGCTGCGCTCAAAGTGGGGAATAGCCCAGAGCTGCCCTGAAAATGGGGGACAGCACCAGGTGTGGGGGTGGTAGAGCTTATATAGTGTACCAAGGGCTGGCTGATACCATTAAGGAGGGTCATTATGCTATTGTGGATCAGGGTGGAGAACTGTGTCCTTGCAGAAGCAAAAGGGGTTTCTATTTAAGTCAGGAGGCTTCTCCTAAAGGGAAGGGGGAGGGGAAGGGAGGAAGTGGGCAGCACCATTTAGTACTTGGGCTTGTCTAAAGTGAAGCTGGTTATGTTGCAGATCT
>NW_007732450.1:130183-132801 GCF_000696425.1 Galeopterus variegatus | reverse complement strand
CTCGAGGAACAGGAGTGAGGGACTAGAGAAAAGATAAAAGGAAGGAGGAAAAATCAAGCCAAGGGTGCATTATTGAGCTGATTATTGCTGTAGGCGATTAGGTGTCAATCTTGCTGGGAACCCTCTGTGGAGTCCAGGAGAATGCAGAATTATCCGCCCTAGGGATAATCCCAGGGCAGTATTTAATCCACTAATTCCGGGTGCATTATGGAGCTGATTATTGCTGTAGGCGATTAGGTGTCAATCTTGCTGGGAACCCTCTGTGGAGTCAAGGAGAATGCAGAATTATCCGCCCTAGGGATAATCCCAGGGCAGTATTTAATCCACTAATTCCCTTCCGCATTGGCTACTGTGCGTCCAGAGAGGTGTGTTGCTCAGATTTCCCTTCAAGAAAGGACTTGCCATTTACCTGCAAAGAATGCCCTCAGCCAAAAGTGTCCAGCTGCTGTGCCTTCAGGATCTGCCCCAGCTTTCGAGCCAGTCATGCTCTACTGGGGCAGCACCAGTTAATGAGTGAGCATGGTGGGTGTCCTAGGGCCTTGTGATTTCTACCCAATGGGAGTGTTTGTTCCAGCACACTCTTGGGCTAAGACTGCCAGGTCTGCCTCACCATTTGAGGCTCTCCCTTTCTAACCTTGTTTCCTTCCCTATTTTCTTTCACAAGTGTCAGATCTGCATTGTGGTCTGAAGGTTTTTCCTACCCAATTCTGCTTCTCTTCCCACCCCCCATCCTCTTTTATTCTTTCATAGGAGTTTTACCCAAATAAACCACTTGCATTCTTACCTTCATCTCAGCATCTGCTTCCTGGAGGACTCAACTGATACAGTCAAAATTTGCCCCATTGGTGTTAACTCCCTCAAACTCCAGGTTTGCACATGGTTCAGAATGGCTGGGGGGCTCACATGGGCATATCACATGGCAGTGCCAGAGAAACCCCAGGGAAGAAAGCTGGATGTGTGTAAGGCAGCTGAGGCCAGATGCTGGCAGTTTATACCTGTGCCCCCTGGTAACCTCAGTAATGACTACAGTAAGAAAGGTGAACTGGGAAAGTGTGAAGCCAGACATGAGAGGTGTCTGATGCAGCCAACCACCCTCTGCACCATGCAGATTCATGCCTAACACTAAGTCCAAGCTGTTACAGAGCCTTCAGCGTGTAGCCAGATTCAACACACTATTTAGCAAATGGACTGGAGTGTGCACTGCTGCAGCTAGTGCTGAAGCTATCATTTATATTTGTCATGTCCTTCCTCCACTGCTCCTTTTAGATGTCCCTTCTGCTCAGCCAGTGCTTAGTGGGTCTTGGTTGCCTGCCCGGTGTGGTGCTTCAGATCTTCATCTCTGAAGGGTCTCTGAGACCTTGTTGGGCCATGGGAATGACATCCCTTGGATTCTAGATGCACTTCTATCATGTAACAGCGTATGTAGTTCTTCATAGTAACGAGGGCCTACCCTCCCTGCAGATACTGCAACTCCTTTCTTTGCTGCTCCACTGGCATGAGGATCCCCCGAAGAGGTAAGAGTCACAGCTTCATTTTCAGTAGAGCCCTTACTGTGTCCCCTGGCAGAAGACATATAACCCCTCCAAACTCCCCCTAAACAGCCAGGGTAGGAAAATGCCAGTCACCTCTATTTGCAAGTGAAATACTTCCCCCATTTTCTAACAGTGGCAGTCTTCGGACTCTTCACATTTGACTTGAGGGTAAGGGACTCCCCTGTGGGAGAGAGGAGGAGAGACTGTAGCGTTCTTCACTCCTGTCAGTTCCTTTTCAGGGTCTCTTTCCTTCCTCACTGACTCACTACTTTCTCTTTATGGGCCTGAGTGGGGTGGGGACCTCTGGACCAGCTTGGCCACCCCTTAGCAAATCCTGTGGGGATGGGTCCAATGCCTTTCTTTAGAATGTGATGGTATTTATCATCTCTTCTTAGTTTTGAGGCTACAGCAGAAATTCTGAGCTGATCAGAAATGTTGAATTCAAAGTGAAAAGATGTTGAGACTCACTGTGATCGTAGAAATGTAATAAGCATAATGAAATGTCACTTTGGACTCACAGGGTTGGCAGAAATTAATAAGAGCAATAGCAAGCAATGTTAGGCAGGACTTAGAGTAATTCCACAAGGAGCTAATGAGAATGCAATTAAAATTTTTTTCTTTTCTTTTTTTCATGTGGGGAATACTAATTACAGTTCATTTAAAAAAATCTAATATACAATATACTACTAAAGTTTTAATTTTTAAAACCTAGTTTATCTTTAAAATTTAAGTTCAGGGTTGGCCTGGTGGCGCACTCGGAAGAGTGCGGCGCTTGGGAGCACAGCGGCGCTCCCGCCGAGGGTTCGGATCCCATATAGAGACCTGGCCTGGTGGCGCACTCGGTAGAGTGCAGCACTTGGGAGCACAGCGGCGCTCCCGCCGAGGGTTCGGATCCCATATAGAGACCAGTCCACTCACTGGTTGAGCGCGGTGCGGGCGCAACACCAAGGGTTGCGATCCCGTTGCCGGTCGCGGTGCGGGTGCGACACCGAGGGTTGCGATCCCATTACCGGTCACGAAAAAAGACAAAAAGGAAAAAAAAAATTTAAGTTCAACCTACAAATCATCTTGTTTTATTTACAAATC
>NW_007732450.1:124563-129438 GCF_000696425.1 Galeopterus variegatus | reverse complement strand
CTGGCCTGGGCTTGGACCTTCCAAACTTGTTAACATTTAAATTATTGCTTCGGGCTCTGCTTCCTAAAGGACCTGGGCTAAGACAACTTAAAAGTGAATGATTAAAATACTGTGTAGAAAAACTTCTGGAATGCAGCTACAACTATCTAAGGGGAAATTTTATGCGTTAAATATCTGTATTAGAAAAGAAAAAAGATTGAAAATTACAGAGTTAACTATCCAACTAAGAAATTAGAGAAGGAGCAATAAAATAAATCCAAAGAAAATAGAAGAAAGGAAATAATAAAGTTTTAAGAAGTTAAGAAAATGAAAAACACATACATCAGTAAATCCCAAACTTGGCTCATTGAAAATATGAATACGCCAGAAAAGCCTATGATAGAATGGTCCTCAGAAAAAGTATCACAAAATCAGAATCATGCCATTTGTGACACTGTACACACGCACATGCGCGCGCACACGGACCATTCGTTAAAGAAATTGAACTTCCTTGTACCAACAGAAGAGGGCACTGTTGAATTAAGAAATCTAGTAAAGCCCGCTGTCTCAGCCCCTGTTCCCACAAAAGCAGAGACTGTGAACAGAGCTTGCAGGCAGAGAATTACTTTGAGAAGTGATCTCGAGGAACAGGAGTGAGGGACTAGAGAAAAGATAAAAGGAAGGAGGAAAAATCAAGCCACGGGTGCATTATGGAGCTGATTATTGCTGTAGGCGATTAGGTGTCAATCTTGCTGGGAACCCTCTGTGGAGTCAAGGAGAATGCAGAATTATCCGCCCTAGGGATAATCCCAGGGCAGTATTTAATCCACTAATTCCCTTCCGCATTGGCTACTGTGCGTCCAGAGAGGTGTGTTGCTCAGATTTCCCTTCAAGAAAGGACTTGCCATTTACCTGCAAAGAATGCCCTCAGCCAAAAGTGTCCAGCTGCTGTGCCTTCAGGATCTGCCCCAGCTTTCGAGCCAGTCATGCTCTACTGGGGCAGCACCAGTTAATGAGTGAGCATGGTGGGTGTCCTAGGGCCTTGTGATTTCTACCCAATGGGAGTGTTTGTTCCAGCACACTCTTGGGCTAAGACTGCCAGGTCTGCCTCACCATTTGAGGCTCTCCCTTTCTAACCTTGTTTCCTTCCCTATTTTCTTTCACAAGTGTCAGATCTGCATTGTGGTCTGAAGGTTTTTCCTACCCAATTCTGCTTCTCTTCCCACCCCCCATCCTCTTTTATTCTTTCATAGGAGTTTTACCCAAATAAACCACTTGCATTCTTACCTTCATCTCAGCATCTGCTTCCTGGAGGACTCAACTGATACAGTCAAAATTTGCCCCATTGGTGTTAACTCCCTCAAACTCCAGGTTTGCACATGGTTCAGAATGGCTGGGGGGCTCACATGGGCATATCACATGGCAGTGCCAGAGAAACCCCAGGGAAGAAAGCTGGATGTGTGTAAGGCAGCTGAGGCCAGATGCTGGCAGTTTATACCTGTGCCCCCTGGTAACCTCAGTAATGACTACAGTAAGAAAGGTGAACTGGGAAAGTGTGAAGCCAGACATGAGAGGTGTCTGATGCAGCCAACCACCCTCTGCACCATGCAGATTCATGCCTAACACTAAGTCCAAGCTGTTACAGAGCCTTCAGCGTGTAGCCAGATTCAACACACTATTTAGCAAATGGACTGGAGTGTGCACTGCTGCAGCTAGTGCTGAAGCTATCATTTATATTTGTCATGTCCTTCCTCCACTGCTCCTTTTAGATGTCCCTTCTGCTCAGCCAGTGCTTAGTGGGTCTTGGTTGCCTGCCCGGTGTGGTGCTTCAGATCTTCATCTCTGAAGGGTCTCTGAGACCTTGTTGGGCCATGGGAATGACATCCCTTGGATTCTAGATGCACTTCTATCATGTAACAGCGTATGTAGTTCTTCATAGTAACGAGGGCCTACCCTCCCTGCAGATACTGCAACTCCTTTCTTTGCTGCTCCACTGGCATGAGGATCCCCCGAAGAGGTAAGAGTCACAGCTTCATTTTCAGTAGAGCCCTTACTGTGTCCCCTGGCAGAAGACATATAACCCCTCCAAACTCCCCCTAAACAGCCAGGGTAGGAAAATGCCAGTCACCTCTATTTGCAAGTGAAATACTTCCCCCATTTTCTAACAGTGGCAGTCTTCGGACTCTTCACATTTGACTTGAGGGTAAGGGACTCCCCTGTGGGAGAGAGGAGGAGAGACTGTAGCGTTCTTCACTCCTGTCAGTTCCTTTTCAGGGTCTCTTTCCTTCCTCACTGACTCACTACTTTCTCTTTATGGGCCTGAGTGGGGTGGGGACCTCTGGACCAGCTTGGCCACCCCTTAGCAAATCCTGTGGGGATGGGTCCAATGCCTTTCTTTAGAATGTGATGGTATTTATCATCTCTTCTTAGTTTTGAGGCTACAGCAGAAATTCTGAGCTGATCAGAAATGTTGAATTCAAAGTGAAAAGATGTTGAGACTCACTGTGATCGTAGAAATGTAATAAGCATAATGAAATGTCACTTTGGACTCACAGGGTTGGCAGAAATTAATAAGAGCAATAGCAAGCAATGTTAGGCAGGACTTAGAGTAATTCCACAAGGAGCTAATGAGAATGCAATTAAAATTTTTTTCTTTTCTTTTTTTCATGTGGGGAATACTAATTACAGTTCATTTAAAAAAATCTAATATACAATATACTACTAAAGTTTTAATTTTTAAAACCTAGTTTATCTTTAAAATTTAAGTTCAGGGTTGGCCTGGTGGCGCACTCGGAAGAGTGCGGCGCTTGGGAGCACAGCGGCGCTCCCGCCGAGGGTTCGGATCCCATATAGAGACCAGTCCACTCACTGGTTGAGCGCGGTGCGGGCGCAACACCAAGGGTTGCGATCCCGTTGCCGGTCGCGGTGCGGGTGCGACACCGAGGGTTGCGATCCCATTACCGGTCACGAAAAAAGACAAAAAGGAAAAAAAAAATTTAAGTTCAACCTACAAATCATCTTGTTTTATTTATAAATCTAGCAATTAAAAAGAATTTTAAAGATCACTTCTACTGGCTCTTTGATCAGTGTTCATCTAACTTAAGTTTAACAGATTAAATCCTTCTTAAATGTTTACTCCTTTTATTTTTTAATTAATTGTACTTCCTTAGACATTTGAAACTACAATCACAAATTTAATATATCAGATTTATCCAAGCAGTTGAAATTCCTGTTGTGGCAGACTTAAGCAAAATTATTTCCAGCAATTATACTACTTTTGTAAATTAATAAATTATCTTATAAATGTGGCAAATCAGATTCTCTTACCTATTTCAAACATTATGATAACAGAAAAGCAAACAAAGCAGCACAACGATTTAATGGTTTCAAGACTTGTAACAAATCTCATTTAATACAACCCACTAGAAAGAATTCTGTATCCATTTTTTTCTTTATCTCTATACTTATTTGTTTACCTGTCCAGGATTATAAATGGCTCCCCCAAACTAGGGAAAAAATTATGAGCTCAGCAGAATGATCCTATCCAAGATACATGTTGAAAAGATACCTAAATTTACTGCCTGATTTGAGATGTGTCTGCACCCTTCTCTCTCTAACTTGTGAACCTTTCTCATTGCCCACTTTTTCTACAATACAGTGTTGACACTTAGAGGTGATGAGCCTAGATGGGGTGGTCATATAGGCTGACAAGGTCTCACTCATAACCACAGGCTGGCAGGTTTACACATCCTCAATTCATAGTTAGAGTATAACCTCTCCTCTGTAGCAAAGACTTAGGGGGAAATGCCATGCTAAGTCCACTCCTCCAGAGTGCATCTTCCCATTTAGATGAACAAGCTTCCGTCACTGGCTTTCTTCTTTATAAAATTTGACTCTTGGTTCGAAAACAAGCCCTTTTATACTCAAATTAGTGGTAACTCCAATTAATGAATCTTCTGGAAAAAAATCCTTTTGTTTAAAATACACACCTCATAACTTATGTTGTCACATGTATAGTTTAGCAGCAAATTCTCCACTTCTCCCTTCTCTGTTCATCCCGGGTGAAGTCACCAGTACCCTCTTCCTACATCCACCTCTTCCTACTTCCTCCACTCCCTTCTTGCCATTGGGAGGCAGGGGGTTGGTGATGGCTGAGAATATGTCTTGTTTACATGGACCCAATACTTGGCCATCATGGTTGATCCTGCACAGGCCCAGTCAGCAACCTGACCCCACTGCTGTCTTGCTGGTCTGTCCACAGGTCTAAGCTTCAGTCTCCATTGTCATCAAAACACTCCCCTAAAACTGAAGGCCTTCACTAGCCCCCAGCCTCCTTGACTGGGACCTTCCCCTCCTGTATCAGTGTTTCTCCAAGTGTGGCCTATGATCAATTGAAGTAGAATTACCCAAGGTGCTTGTTAAAATGCAGAATCTCAGGCCACATTGCAGATATACTGAATCTCTCCTGATGGATGTATTAATTTGAAAGTTTAAAAGGTGATTCTTGGCTGGCAGATTTTTCCTTCTAGTATTTTGAATATATCATTCCATTCTCTTCTTGCCTGTAGAATTTCTATTGAGAAGTCTGCTGTTAGTCTTATGGAAACTCTCTTATAGGTGACATTACACTTTTTTCTTGTTGTGTTTAGGTTCTCTCTTTGTCTTTGAGTTTTGCCAGTTTGACTATAATGTGTCTCAGAGGGGACCTTTTAGAATTGATCTGTTTGGGGATCTTTGAACCTCCTGGAAGTGAAGGTCCTTGTCTCTCTCCCTGTTCCTGGGAAGTTTTCTGATATTTATTTCATTGGATATGTTTCAATGCCTTTTTCTTCTTACTCTCCTTCTGGAACACTCATAATTTGGATGTTTGTGCGCTTAAGGTTGTCTGCTAGATCT
>NW_007732450.1:120388-123689 GCF_000696425.1 Galeopterus variegatus | reverse complement strand
GTTCTGCTACATTCTTTTTTAAGGTATTAATCTCTATGTAAATTTCCTCCTTCATGTTCTGAATAGTTTTTCTCATTTCATTGTGACTTCTCAGTCTTCTTGTATCTCATTGAGTTTCCTTAAGATTGTTACTCAAAATTCCTATTCAGTCATTTTATGGGTTTCATGCTCTATGGGGCCTGGTACTTGAGAATTATTGTATTCCTTTGGTAGACTCATATTTTCTTGTTTTTTTTTTTTCATATTTCCAGTATCTCTACATTGTTGTCTGTCATCTGGTGGAGCAGTTGCTTCTTCTCTTACACTGGAGTGGGCTTTGAGGAGAGAGACTTCCTTCTGCAGACGTGTTTTATATTAAATGTTGAGTAGGGTGTTTTAGTGTTAGTACCAGGTGGCACAGGAATGTAGTCTCTATGTGTGTACTTTGGCTATATTCAATGTCAGAATGCATGTGAGTGGTACTGGGGGCACTTACTGATTCCTTACTGAGGTTAATGACACTGTGTTGGGTCAACCAGGACAGGGGTGAGCTCTTGAGTTCTTTGGAGAAGTGCTTTGGTGCCCTTTAGCTCTTTGTCTGGGGTGGGTGACTCTGGGTGGGCTTCTTGGCACCCTGGCTAGTGTCCCATGACACTGATGGATGCACTAGGGGGTACTGGAGATCCTCAGTTTGAATGTGTGACCCTGAGTGGGGTTTCTTTTCCTTTCTTCCTATAAGCAGAGGCTCCTCCTGGGTCCATGCTTTCACCAGTGGGGGGATGGGTTGATGGTAGATGGAAATTTTCTCTCTNTGACACTGTGTTGGGTCAACCAGGACAGGGGTGAGCTCTTGAGTTCTTTGGAGAAGTGCTTGGGTGCCCTTTAGCTCTTTGTCTGGGGTGGGTGACTCTGGGTGGGCTTCTTGGCACGCTGGCTAGTGTCCCATGACACTGATGGATGCAGTAGGGGGTACTGGAGATCCTCAGTTTGAATGTGTGACCCTGAGTGGGGTTTCTTTTCCTTTCTTCCTATAAGCAGAGGCTCCTCCTGGGTCCATGCTTTCACCAGTGGGGGGATGGGTTGATGGTAGATGGAAATTTTCTCTCTTACTTTATTTGGCTATCCTGGGTTTCTGCACTCTGCAGGGGTTCTGCATGTGTCTATCCTGGGCCAAGGAAGTATTGTGGGCTGAAAATGCACCTGCCACCCCCAGGTGCACTACCATAGTGGGCAGCATAATTCCACCTTGGGTTGGAAAAGGGGTAGAAATAGTGTATTTCCCAGAAAAACAAACAAACAAGCAAATAAACAAAAAACTATGAGAGTACACCAACACATGACCAGCCTTAGAAGAAATCCTTAAGGGAGTCCTGAATCTGGAATTCAAAAAACAGTGTCACTGCCATGAATACACAAAAATGAACAAAGCCCACTGGTAGAACAAAGATGCAAATGAGAAAGAGAAAGAAACAACATCTTACCACCTGAAAAAAAAAAAAACACTGAAGAAATAAAATTAAAAGGGAAGAAAGGAAAAAAAGATGTTTAAAACATCCAAATGAAAATTGATAAAATGCCAGGAGAAAGACAAAATCTTTCAATAACAACCCTAAATGTAAAGGCATTAAATTCTTCACTCAAAAGACACAGAGTGACTGATTTGATTAAAAAGCTAGACCCAACTATATGCTCCTACAAGCCTCACCTGTAAAGACACACACAGACTAAGAGTAAAGGAATGGAAAAAGATATACTATGCAAATGGGAACCAAAAAATGAACAGGAGTAGCTATTCTTATAACAGATAAAATAGACTTTAAACCAAAACCAATAAAAATAGACAAACAAGGCCATTATATAATGATAAAGGGATCTATCCAGCAGAAAGACATAACAATCATTAATATATATGCATTCAACATCAGAGCACCTGGATATATAAGCAAAAGCTATTAGACCTAAAGAAAGACAAACTCCAATATGGTAATAGTTGGGGACCTGAAAACCTCTATCTCAGCATTGGACAGATCATCTAGGCAACAAAACAACAGAGAAACACAAGATTTCAGCTACACTTTGGATCAGTTGGACTTGGCAGATATCTACACAACATTTCCTCCAACAGCTACAGAATATAAATTATTCTTATCAGCACAGCAAACACTCTGCAGGGTAGCACACATGTTAGGTTACAAATCAAGTCTCCACAATTTTTTAAAAATTGAAATCATTTCAAGTTACTTTTCAGACCACAACGGATTAAAACTAGAAATCAAAAACAAGCAAAACTCCAGAAACTATACAAACACATAGAAATTAAATTATCTTCCTGAATAAGCTATGGGTCCAAGATGAAATTAAACAGGAAATCAAAAAAATTCATGAAACTAATGAAAATAAAGACACATAATACCAAAACCTGTAAGGTACTACAAAAGCAACACAAAGACTGAATTTTATTGCAGTAAACCTTTAGCATCAAAAGAGTAGAAAGCTTTCAAATAAACAACCTAATGCCACACCTCAAAGAACTAGAAGAACAAGGACAATCCAACCCAAAAATTAGTAGATGGAAAGAAATAATTAGGATCAGAGCAGAACTAATTGAAATAGAGACCTCCAAAAATGATATAGGAGATCAATGAAACAAAAAGTTGGTTTTTTGAGAAGATAAACAAAATAGGCAAACCATTAGCTAGGCTAACTAAGAAAAAAAGAAGAGAGA
Source organism: Galeopterus variegatus (assembly GCF_000696425.1). Lineage (NCBI taxonomy): Eukaryota > Metazoa > Chordata > Mammalia > Dermoptera > Cynocephalidae > Galeopterus > Galeopterus variegatus. Next base: position 120,985 of record NW_007732450.1, on the reverse strand, counting down.
AGACCCACATAAAAAAAATTAGAAATGGAAAAGGAGATATTATGACTGACACCACAGAAATACAAAGAACCATTAGAGATTATTATAAAAAAACTATATACCAACAAATTTGAAAACCTGGAGGAAACAGATAAATTTCTGGACATATCAAACCATGAAAACTGAACCAAGAAGAAATAAAAAACCTGAACAGACTGAAATTAAGCAGTGAGATTGAAGCAGTAATCAGCAGTCTTCCAACAAAGAAAAGCCAAGGATAGATTTACTGCTGAATTCAACCAATGCTTTAAAGAGGAATTAATACCAATTCTCTTCAAACTGTTTCAAAAAATTGAAACAGAGGCCAAATAGAGATAAAAGAAAAAAAAAGAAAACTATAGGCCAATATTTCTAATGAACATGGCAACAAAAATCCTCAAGAAAATATTAGCAAACAGAATACAGCAACACATCAAAAAAAAATTATACACCATAATCAAGTGGGATTCATCCCAGGGATACAAGGATAGTTCAACATATGCAAGTCAATAAATGCGATACACCACATCAACAAAACCAAGGACAAAAACCATATGATTATTTCAATAGATGCAGAAA
>NW_007732450.1:118902-119592 GCF_000696425.1 Galeopterus variegatus | reverse complement strand
TAGTCATTCAAAAAATAAAATACCTAGGTATCAATTCAACCAAGGAGGTGAAAGATCTCTACAACAAGAATTATAAATTACTGCTGAAAGAAATTAAAGAGGACACAAAAAATGTGGAAAGATAGTCCATGCTCTTGGATTGGAAAAAGTAACATTGTGAAAATGTCTATACTACCCAAAGCCATCTACAAATTCAGTACAATCCCCATCAAAATACCAATGACATTCTTTGCAGAAATAGAAAAAACAATCCTAACATTCATGTGGAACAACAAAAGACCTCAAATAGTCAAAGCAATCCAGAGCAAAAAAAAAAAAAAACAGAGGCATAACACTACCTGGCTTCAAATTATACTACAAAGCTATAGTAGCCAAAACAGCATGGTACTGAATTAAAAAAAAAAACAAAAAAATAAACACCCAGACCAAGGGAACAGAATAGAGAATCCAGAAATCAATCCACAAATTGATCTTTGATAAAGGCACCAAGAACATACATTGGGGAAAAGAACGCCTCTTCAATAAATGGTGCTGGGAAAACTGGACTTCTATGTAGAAGAATGAAAGTAGACCCATACCTCTCGCCATATACCAAAATCAACTCAAAATGGATTAAACACTTAACTATAACACCTGAAACTATAAAATTCCTAAAAGAAAACACAGGGGAAGCTCTTCAGGAAGTAGAAC
>NW_007732450.1:117923-118507 GCF_000696425.1 Galeopterus variegatus | reverse complement strand
GTAGCCAAAACAGCCTGGTACTGAATTAAAAAAAAAAAAAAAAAAACACACCCAGACCAAGGGAACAGAATAGAGAATCCAGAAATCAATCCAAAAATTGATCTTTGATAAAGGCACCAAGAACATACATTGGGGAAAAGAACACCTCTTCAATAAATGGTGCTGGGAAAACTGGACTTCTATGTAGAAGAATGAAAGTAGACCCATACCTCTCGCCATATACCGAAATCAACTCAAAATGGATTAAAGACTTAACTATGACACCTGAAACTATAAAATTCCTAAAAGAAAACACAGGGGAAGCTCTTCAGGAAGTAGAACTGGGTAAGGACTTTCTGAATAAGACCCCAAAAGTACAGGCAACAAAAGAAAAAATAAACAAATGGGGTTATATCACACTAAAAATCTTCTGCACAGCAAAAAGAAACAATTAATAGAGTGAAAAGACAACCTGTAGAATGGGAGAAAATATTTGCAAACTATGCATCCAACAAGGGATTAACATCCAGAATATACGTGGAACTCAAAGAACCTAACAGTAAAAAAACAAGTAACCTGATTTTAAAATGGGCAAAAGACATGAA
>NW_007732450.1:115947-117600 GCF_000696425.1 Galeopterus variegatus | reverse complement strand
TCCTGACTCATAAGTGGAAGCTAAAAAAAGAGTGAAAGATACAACAATCACAATAATGCATTGAATTTTTAAAGGGAAAGAACAGAACTGAGGCCGACAGAGGTGGGAAAGGGTGGGGGGTTAGTAAGAAATTGGTAATGAGCCACAGAAAATGAATACATTGTATAATGTTGAATATACTAATTATCCTGATTTGAGCATCATGTATTGCTCACAGGTATTGATATTCAATGCTGTACATCACAGATATGTACAACCAATTATGTTTTAATAATTTTTTAAAAGGTGATTCTCATGCTAACCAGAATTTGAGGACTATACCCTCATCTTTCTGACCTATGCCTTCCCTTGGACCAACAGAGGTGGCATCCTAATCCTTGCTATGAATAGACTGATGCGAGGACTCCATTGCTCCTCCAATTGCAGACGTCACCTCTTACCTGCATAACTCACAGTGAGCCACTTATTGGGTGCAATTTTCAACCATTTTTACTTAAATCCCAGCATGCCCTGTTTCCATGGCTTGATTTATATTCTTGCTTAATTGGACTTAACTGCTTTTGTTTTTCATTTAATGATTATTTGTTTTATAAGTACCCCCTATTGACAATTTGAAATGCTAATGACACGCTAATTTCTTTCTTGGCTAAGTGAAATTTCCACGTCATTAGAGCACTATATTGATCAGGTTCTTCAGAGAAACAGACCAATAGGATATATGTAGATATATAAGAAGAGAATTGTTATGGGAGTTGGCTCCCACAATTATGGAGGCCAAGAAGTCCTGTGATATGTTGTCTACAAGCTGGAGATCCAGGAAAGCCAGTGGTGTGGTTCAGTCTGAGTCAGAAGGCCTGAGAACCAGGGCAGCCAATGGTGTAACTTCCAGTCCCAAGCCAAAGGCCTGAGAATCGAAGGTGTGCAGGGGGAGTGTAAGTCCTAGAGGCTGAGGGCCCCCAAACCAGGAGCTGTGATGTCAGAGGAAGAAGAAGGTGAACATCTCAGCTCGAGGAGAGAGAATTCACCCTTCCTCTACTTTTTTTGTTCTGTTTGGGACTTCAAAGGTTTGGATGATGCCCACTTACACTGGTGAGGGCAGATCTTCTGTACTCAGTCTACTGATTCAAATGCTAACCTCTTCCTGAAACACCCTGACAGATACAAGCAGAAATAATGTCTCACTAGCTATCTGGGCAGCCCTTAACCCAGTCAAGGTGATACATAAAAGTAATCATCATGAATACTCTCTGAAGGGCCACTAATCATAGACTGGTAGGTTTCAGGTCAAAGAACTACTTCCTTCAGTTAGTCATAGAAGCAGAAGCCTGTGCTTAATTGTGCAGCTGAGGGTGTGATGGACTTCCCTGTAGAGAAATAGCCCCCTTCAGGAGATCCAGTGAATTCCTTTAGGAGCTTTTGGGTTTGAGCTGCAAAATGAACAGGCTCTACAGCTGCCGGGATGGCCAGTCTCCTGCAGAGCAGCCTTGGGCAGCACTGTGAGGCCCACTTTTTGCCCTCTTGCATGCTGAAGAGCACGTCACACATCCTTCCAGATGGGCCCCAGCCCACCCCACTTTAACAACTGCCTTTGTGAGTTCTAACTCTCAGGTGGACAACTGAGAGAGAAACCCACACAAGTTATTACTAGTTTGA
>NW_007732450.1:113504-114815 GCF_000696425.1 Galeopterus variegatus | reverse complement strand
TTTCCAGAGCCTTCTCTACACCCTCCTAAAACCATGCTAAATGAGAAAAAGAATGAACATTCCCCCCAGTACTGCCCTGTCTCACTCTGTCATTCTCATTTCCAGCCTTAACCTCTCCCCCACATCCCAGAATCACATATCCATCCAACTATTTCACTGTTCCTCTTGGGCATCAAACCTAACATGTCCAAAACCAGCTCCAATCTCATCCCCTCTCCAAACTTGCTCCACGTGTAGTCTTCCTTACTTCAGGAAGAGGCAAGTCTGTCCTTCCAGTTGCTCAAGACAAACAACTCTGAGTCATCCTCGTTCCTTCTCTCGCACACCATATTCTGTCCACCAGCACATCCCGTCAGCTCCACTTCCTACCCAGAACCTGACCAGTTATGACTAAGGTCACAGCCATCATTTCCTTATATTGCAATTGCTTCCTAAACACTTTCCCTGCTTCTACACCTACCCTCTTCCTGCAACACTCAGGGTGAAGATAAGACCATGACACTTCTCTTTCATAATGCTCCTGTGGCTCCCAGCTCAGGTTAAAAGCTGTGGTTCTTTTCATGGCCCACGTGACATATGACATACGCCAGAGCTCCCTCCCAACCCTCAGCCCCCACCTCATCTCTTGCCACTCCCCACCTCCTCCCTCTTCTCCAGCTACCCTGGCCTCTGCTGTTCCTCAAACTTGCAAAGGATGCTACAGACTCAAGACCTTTGTGCTTCCTCTTTCCCCTTCCACTAGCTCTCCCTTCCCAGATGCCTAATGCTCACTCCCCGCTTGCTTGAGGCCCCTGCTCCAACACCATCACATGGAGGAAGTCCTCTTGACCACGCTACATAAAGTGGTAATAGTGGCCCTGCCCCCATAATACCTTTCCCCTTGCTTTACTGTTCTCTGAAGCACTTACCATCGGATATATTTTATATTTACTTGTTTATTTATTTTCTATCACTGTGCTCTAGAATATGAACTCCATGATGGTAGGAAATTTATTGCTGAATCTCTAGCATGTAGAACAGCACCTGGCACTTAGTAGTTGCTCAATAAATATCTCATGCATGAACGGACAAATGAGTGATTCTGTGGCAGACACTGTGGGAGGCACTTCATGCTCATTATCTTATTTCATCCGCACAACAAACCTGTAAGATGGGCTTCATTAGCCTCATTTTTCTGATGAGGAAATGCATGCTCAGAAAGGTTAAAAACTAAAAACAAAAGTTTTAGTTCACAATGCTCATTGCTGATAATTGGTGGACTCGGGATTTGAACTCAGTACTAAACGAAGCTCAAAAGAGGACACCTGGGGA
>NW_007732450.1:110954-112265 GCF_000696425.1 Galeopterus variegatus | reverse complement strand
AGCATTTCCCCCCATCCTCAGCTTTGGACAAGGCAGAGCAACTTCACTGAGAGAACACTTCAAAGAAGGCCATGAAGGCAGGAAAGGGAGGTGTGTTTGACAAGTGGCCAGTAGGCGAGGGTATCTGCATTGTGAATGGTGGGGCTGCAGCGGTTGGGGGCAGTGCTGGGGAAAACACAGCTGTGAAGGTAGGTGGGGCCGGGCGGTGGAGGGTGAGGCATCCATCCTCGGTCCTGACTGCAGTGGAGAACTGGGCACATGCTCTCTTCACAGTCATCCTACAGTCCCCCTCCTCACCTGTGTGGGGGGCAATTTCTGGCCAGTGATATTTCAGAAAGCCACCCAGTCAGGCTTTTTGTTCTTGGCAAATGGGTGTATTCTTGCCTCTGAAAGAGGTGTAACTGTTTGTGATCCTCACCCTGGGTGGTCTCTGTTTCCCACACTCTCATTTCAGACTTTCTGCCTGTCTCCCCCACTTCCCATCCCAATGGAGACCTCACTCAGGTCCTGTAGCTTGGGAGTCCCAGCTTCATCTCCTGCCAATTAGAGAACAAAACCTCTCCAAGAGCTTAGTTTCCTGTGTGTAAAACAAAAAACTCTTCTGGTCATTGAGAAAAAAGAGAGAATCCAATGACAAAAAAATGAAGCTTCCCCCCAGAATGAAGAAAGCTGGAAAGAATGTTGTTCCCACCCTAACAATGAGGAAAAGCTGGATAAGCTACAGAATTATAAAATTTATGGAGCCCATGAAAAACTGAGGTCAAAAGGCAACCAGGTAAACCAAATTCCAAAGAGGAACGAGGTCCTCAAGGGTGAGGTCAGACACACACGCGGTCTCTCCTTCAGCAGAGCATGGGAGAAAGACATGGCCACCAAAAGTAAGCCAGAAGTAAACTAAGATGTCAATGAATTCTTAGAGGCCAAGGGTGGGCCGGCATGTCAGTTTGGCATAGCTGGGGCCCTAGACACAAGGGGAGTCTGCTCTCACTGGCAAGCTCTTCTTCATGAGCCTCAAAGACTGGGGGCAGAACAGGAGACTGAAGAGAGCCTCCTTGCTGGCACAGGAGAAAATAGGTGATGATGGTTGAGGGGACAGGCACAGAAGCCTCTCCAGACCTTCTCTCCTCTGAAGCAAAAGCCTTAAGCCATTAGGGGAGAGGTAGTGAAGCCTCTCCATCCATGGCTTCTTGGAGAACAGTAGAAGTAAAACCCATCTTTCTGGGCCGGCCCGTGGCTCACTTGGTAGAGTGCGGTGCTGATAACACCAAGGCCACGGGTTCGGATCCCATATAGGGATAGCCGGTTTGCTCA
>NW_007732450.1:108992-110249 GCF_000696425.1 Galeopterus variegatus | reverse complement strand
TCTCCCAGGACATAAGCAAAGAGCATTGCTACCCGAAGAAGGTTAGAAGCAAAAATCCTCCTCCCTAGAAAGGGCAAGAAGTCTCTTGGATCCAGAATTCTGCTCTGATACCAAGAAGAGTACGGCTGGAAAGTAGAAGTCAGTTGCCACCCAAGGGTAACAACAGATACGAAGCAGAGTTTGGCAGCCAGGGTGAGCAGGGCAGGAACGTCGACAATGCCGCAACTCCTGAGGCCCAAGTGCACAGCGTTCACCTAAGAATGAGGCCAATCCAGAAAAGAGAGAACACCTCCTGCAACACCATGAGCCTAGCGCTGAGTAACAAGAACTCTACTGCTTAGGAAGGGGGAACCGTTTATAAATCTGTCAGGGACAAGGGAGTCACTTGAAAACAAGCGTACATCAGAGAACCCCAGACATGTTAACCATTCACAGCTCTTCAAAAATATATACCCAGCTGTGGTGTTCACACTCAGGGACAACTGAACGTTGAGGGGGAAGCAGAAACACAGAAAAACTCACTAGCACCCCAGACCCACCCGAAGCAGATGGGAATGGCAGCCCACTGTTAAAAGAATTTTGAAACCCAAGCCAGCTCAACTCCTGACTAGAGTGGCTTAACTCCCACCTCCACATCCCCCACCTCCCACCCCTACATACACACTAATGGTCTGACAGGAGAAGCAGCATTTCTATTTCCAGGTGTGTGAGAGGACATGTCCCGAAAGGACCTTGACTGACCCAGCTCTCCCCACGTTTGCGTGCAATTCTCAGGTAGAGTGTACCAAGAGTGCAACATCCTGAGATAAGGAACTGTCCAGAATAGCGCAGGCTTTGTCCTCATTCCTCTTATAACAGGATGTTCTGCAACACTTGGCTCAGCAATCCTAGTTCTCCTGGGGTGTAAAATCCAGAGCTGAGTGCTTTTGCCTTCCCTCAGCTGTGGTGCAAAGTGGAACACACGCAGTTGAGACTCCATCTGCTGTGGGCAGCTTTCCTGAGCCTTGAAGGACTGGCTGGACATGGACTCTAGGCTTCTGTTGACTCTTGCTGCCAAATAACATTGCTTTGCTTGACTTGTTGTATGTGTGTTCTGTCTCACCAGACTCATACACTGGTACCAGGGCTTGTGCAAAACCTCCTGCCAGATCTAGAAATCTTAACAAAGTGTAAATACTATTTACCTCATTCTCTATTATTCTTCAACACATGATGTCTGGCATTCAATAAAAAATTATGCAGTCATATCTGGGTGCC
>NW_007732450.1:105927-108194 GCF_000696425.1 Galeopterus variegatus | reverse complement strand
GTTGTATGTGTGTTCTGTCTCACCAGACTCATACACTGGTACCAGGGCTTGTGCAAAACCTTCTGCCAGATCTAGAAATCTTAACAAAGTGTAAATACTATTTACCTCAGTCTCTATTATTCTTCAACACATGATGTCTGGCATTCAATAAAAAATTATGCAGTCATATCTGGGTGCCGAGAGAGAGAGAGAGAGAGAGAAAGAAAGAGAGAGAGAAAGAAAAAAGAAAAGAAAAGAAAAAAGAGACCACAATAATACATTGAAGTTTCAGAAGGAGAGAACAAACCTAAGGATACCAGAGATGAGGAATAGGGAGGGACATTGGGGTGTGATGGGGAGTGATTGGTTGGGTAAGGGGCATAAAGAATAATTACAATTTATAATAATAAATAGAAAAATATGAGACAGACAAAATTGCAAAAGAAAATGACCTTTTGTCAAGAGATAAATCATTCAACAAAACCAGAGTCAGAGATTATCCAGATGCTGGAAATATCAGACAGAAATTTGAACATAACTAAATAATATGTTAAAAGTTCTAATGGAAAGTATGAATGCATGAATAACTGGGGAATTTCAGCAGAAAGATGAAAATGATGAGAAAGTGTCTCTGCTAGAAATTAAAATGATGATATCAGAGATAAAGAATTCCTCACATGGGCCCATGAGTAGAGTGGACACATCTGAGAAAAGAATCAGTGAACTCAAAGGTAGGTCCGTAGAGACTATTCAAACTAAAATGCTAAGAGAAAAGTGAGTAAAAAGAAAAATCAAAGTAAAGCTGTGGGACAATATTAAATGGTCTAATATACATGTAATTTGACTCCTAGAAAAAGAAGAGAAAGAGGTCAAAGTGGAAGAAATATTTGAAGACATAATTGTTAAGACATTTAAAAAATAAAATAAATGAAACCACACGTGTAAGAGTTACAGAGAGCCCCAAGCAGCATATATATTTTTAAAACACTTAGACACATCATTGCTAAACTGAGAAATATCAAAGATAAAGAGAAAATCTGAGGGAAGCCAGTGAAAATAAAAAACATGAATAGCAAAATGAGGACTAGAAAGATGATAATCTCTCTAATCTCTCTCTTTCTCTCTCTCTTTTTTTTTCCTGGCATCTGGCTGGTACAGGGATCAAAACCTGGACCTTAGTGTTATTAGGCTGTGCTCTAACCAGCTGAGCAACTGGCCTGAAGTACAACAGTCTTCTTGTCAGAGATATACTAGTCAGAAGAAATGAAGTGATATCTTCAAACAATTGAAAAACAAAATAAAAAAAAAACATGTCAACCCAGAATTCTATACTCAGAAAAAATATATCTCAAAAATAAAGGCAAGGTAACAGTCTTTTTATGACAGTCTAAATCTAGAATAATTAATTTCAGGCAGGCCTGGTCTACAAGAAATATTAAAATTTAAGTTCTTCACATAAAAGGATTAAGACACCAAATGGAAACTTGAATATAATCAAGGAATGGAAAAAAACATAAAAAGGTAAGCATTAAGATAAAAGACATTATTCTACTTATTCTTAATTTCATTATAAGATAATTGGCTGACTAAAGAAAAAAGTATAATAATGCATTGTACAGTGTAAGTCTGAACATTTATTTTACCTTCACTTTTGAAAAATATGTTTACTGTATATAGAAGTATATTGTTGTACACAATTCTAAGTAAACAATTTTTTTTCTTTTAGTACTTTGAAGATATTACTCTGATGTTTTTATGTTTGTATTGGTTCTGATGATAGATTTGCTTTTATTCTTTTCTTAGATTTTCTGCCTGTAATGTATGTGTCTTCCCCTGTTAGACTTCTTGCTGTGTAACGGAGATGCAAAAAAAGATTACTCAAAGCAACGTGAATGCAATGAGAAGCCCAAAGGGACTGCACCTCAGCAACTCCTCTGTTAGAAGGAAAAACTGGGTACAGCCCCAATTCAAAGTTAGCTTCTGTTTTTATTGTAAAGACAAGGAAGTTTCACAAGAAAAATAAGTTGATTCAATCATTTCAAAAGGACACAAAGACATGGACAACATGACAAAATTTATCTACGGCTAAATATAGCTTAGACAATAGAAACTAGTAACATCATTTAAATTAACAATGTGACATTCCAAAGCACAATTTGTGAAAAGCTGAGTTGATCAAACTGTGATCATTATCTAATCTAAAATGTAACCTCTCCTTAAATGATTTAAACAAAAGTTACATTCTTACAATTAAATCTAAGTATAATTGTCTCTAAAGTTTCCACCAA
>NW_007732450.1:101957-105243 GCF_000696425.1 Galeopterus variegatus | reverse complement strand
GCTGCCCAAATGATCTGTCCAATGCTGAGAAGCATGATCAGGTACCCCAATACTATCATAGGGCAGATGTCTCTTCCATCACTACGAAATGGGCTCTGTGAAGAGAGACATCCTCCTCCTTTCTTTATCTCTGGTGGTGACTCTCCTTGTGTCAACTCACTCCAGCGGCTGGAGGACCATCTGCATGGTGGTTGTGGCATCTAGCCACCGTCATGGAAGCCATGGTTATCGTGGTGGCCGTGGCGGGCCACCCACATGGAAGAGATGTTTTTGGCATGCTCTGTGGTGCTGGCAGTGTGCCTGGTTGTAGAGAGTGTCTGACCCCCAGTTCCATGCCCTGGGTTACCGAGTGGGTCCTAAGGTACTGGCATGGTGTGCCTGGTGGTGGGAGGGGGGCACTACGAAATGGGCTCTGTGGAGAGAGACATCCTCCTCCTTTCTTTATCTCTGGTGGTGACTCTCCTTGTGTCAACTCACTCCAGCGGCTGGAGGACCATCTGCATGGTGGTTGTGGCATCTAGCCACCGTCATGGAAGCCATGGTTATCGTGGTGGCCGTGGCGGGCCACCCACATGGAAGAGATGTTTTTGGCATGCTCTGTGGTGCTGGCAGTGTGCCTGGTTGTGGAGAGTGTCTGACCCCCAGTTCCATGCCCTGGGTTACCGAGTGGGTCCTAAGGTACTGGCATGGTGTGCCTGGTGGTGGGAGGGGGATCCAGTCCCCTTCTCCATGCCCCAGGTCTCAGGGAAGGCCCCAAGGCACTGGCATGGGGTGCCTGGTTGCGGGATGGGGGTCTGGACCTCGACTCCATACCCTGGGTCCCTGGGTGGGCCCCAGGGCACTGGTACAGGGTGCCTGGTTGTGGGATGGGGGTCTTGTCCCCATCTCCATGCCCCAGGTCCCCAGGCAGGCCCCAAGGCACTGGCATGGTGTGCCTGGTTGTGGGAAGGGGGTCTGGTCCCCTTCTCCATGCCTCGGGCCCCTGGGCAGGGCTCTGATGCACTGTCCCAGAGTGCCTGGTTGTGTGAGGGGGGTCCAGTCCCCAGCTCCTTACCCTGGGTCCATAGGTGGGCCCTGAGGTGCTGGCACAGTGTGCCTGGTTGTGGGAGGGGGTCCAGTCCCCTTCTCCATGCCCTGGGTCCCAGGGAAGGCCCTGAGGTGCTTGTGTGGGGTGCCTGGTTGTGGGAGGGGGATCCAGTCCCCAGCTCCATACCCCGGGTCCTCTTGTGGGCCCCGGGGCACTGGTGTGGGGTGCCTGGTTGTGGGAGGGGGGGTCTGGTCCCCTTCTCTGTACCCCAGGTCCTTGGGCAGGCCCTGAGGTGCTGGCGTGATGTGCCTGGTTGTGGGAGGGGGATCCAGTCCCCTTCTCCAGGTCCCAGGAGGCCCTGAGGAGCTGGCACAGGGTACCTGGTTGTAGGAGGGGGATCCAGTCCCCTTCTCCAGGTCCCAGGAGGCCCTGAGGAGCTGGCACAGGGTACCTGGTTGTAGGAGGGGGATCCAGTCCCCAGCTCTATAACCCAGATCCTCTTGTGAGCCCTAGGGCACTGGCAAAGGGTACCTGGTTGTAGGAGGGGGGCCTGGTCCCTGGCTCCATACCCTGGGTCCCCAGGCTGCCCCCGAGGTGCTGGCAGGGGGTGCCTGGTTGTGGGAGGTGGGTCTGGTACCCTTCTCCATGCCCTGGGTCCCAGCACAGGCTCCAAGGCACTGGCGTGGTGTGCCTGGTTGTAGGAAGGGGGTTCCAGTTCCCTTCTCCTTCCCCCGGGTCCCTGAGTGGGCCCTGAAGCATTGGCACAGGGTGCCTGGTTGTAGGAAGGGGGTCCAGTCCCCTTCTCCAAGTCCTGGGTCCCTGGGCAGGCCCCAAGACACTGGCACGGTGTGCCTGGTTGTGGGAGGGAGGTTCGGTCCCCTTCTTCATGCCTCAGGCCCCTGGGTAGGCCCTGATGCACTGACCTGGCATGTCTGATTATGGGAGGGTGGGTCTGGTCCCAGCTCCTTACCCCGTGTCCCTGGGTGGGCCCCAAGGTGCTGGCATAGTGAGCCTGGTTTCAGGAGAGGGCTCCAGTCCCATTCTCCATGCCCTGGATCCCAGCGCAGGCCCCAATGCACTAGCATGGGGTTCCTAGTTGTGGGAGGGGTTCCAGTTCCCTTCTCCATGCCTCGAGTCATCAGGTGGGCTCCAAGGTGCTGGCCCTGTGTGCCTGGTTGTGGGAAGGGCATCTGGTCCCCTTCTCCATGCCTTGGGTCCTCAAGTGGGCTCCAAGGCACTGGTGCTGTGTGGCTGGTTGTGGGAGGGGCGTCTGGTCTCCTTCTCAATCCTCGGGTGGACCCTAAGGTACTGGCCTGGTGTGCCTGGTTGTGGGAGAGAGGTCCGGTCCCCTTCTCCATGCCTTGGGCCTCCAGGTGGGGCCCTGAGGCACTCTCACAGCATGCTTGGTTGTGGGAAGAGGGTCCAGTCCCTGGCTGCTAGCCCCAGGTCCCCGGATGGGCCCCTAGGCATTGGTGGTGTGTCTGTATGTGGGAGTGGGGTCCGGTCCTTGACTCCAATTGTCGGGTTCTGGGTGGGGCCACAGTGTGCTGGCAGTGTGAGTGGTTGTGGGTGGGGGTCCTTCCCCTGGCTCCATGCCTCATGTCCCCTGGTGGGCCCCAAGGCATTCATGGTGTGCCTGGGCTGGAACTAAGTTTTTGTCCTTTGCTTGCTTCTAAAATGGGAACTTCCTGTGAGAACCAGTACTTGAAGTATGTGGTTGAGCTAAATTACTGCTTTGCTGCTGTTTCCCTAGGGAAGACTTTTTGTACAGCTCAGGGTTTAATGGTTGACCTTATAGGTACTTCTGGCTCTGAGACTCGGTGCACCTGGGTTGTGTAGAAACTCTGATCTGGGCCTGAGTTTTTTCATCAAACTGCACCCCATGCAATTCTGCATTCCGACCAGTCTCCTCTGAGTGGTCCTATGCTGATTGGGGGGCAGATCAGCTGCCCTTGCTGTGTTCCAGTGTTCTCCTGGTGGGCCTGTCTCCCCCACAGCTTGTGCTCCAAACACTTCCCATGGGACAGGCCCTGTGCCAGTCCCCTGTGATGACTCATCGGCCTCTGAGTGGCTCCCCTTTTTCAGCTATTCTGGCTCCTTGCTTCTGCGTGGGTCCACAGGAACCCTGTTAATGGTCTTGCTGTCCTGGGGGCCAGCAAAGTCCTCTTCTCCCCTTCTGCCTCCAAGTAACTCCGTCTAAGGGGCACAGCTGCGGCTTCTGCCGGCTTCTGCTCCATGTGCTGCAGCATTAACGTGGCT
>NW_007732450.1:100442-101611 GCF_000696425.1 Galeopterus variegatus | reverse complement strand
ATGCTGAGAGCAGTTTTTTCTTTCTCTCTTCGTGGTTTCTCACACCTTCATGAGTTCCATATGTCTCTCCTCCTCTTCACCTGAGCTCTAGAGGTCCCAGCTTGGCTGATGTTACATTTTATAGTTGTAAATTCATTGTTTTGTGGGAGAGAGTGACGCTGGGGACTGTCTATTCTGCCATCTTGATCAGAAGTCCCCTTTGTTACTATTTTTAAACAGTTTGATTTTAATGAGTCTTGGTGTCATTTTCTTCATGATTCTTGTGCTTGAAGTTCATTGAACTTCCCGGATCTGAGTGTTTATAGTTCTCATCATATTTGGAAAACAGGAAGCTGCAGTGAGTTGAATTTTGTTCCCCCAAAGTTTAATGTGTTGGAACCTTGGTTCCCACTGTGACAGTGTTAAGAAGGTGGGAAATCCTATTATAGTAATTGAAAGGTGGGGCTTTGAAGAGGTGATTGGATTGTGAGGACTATGCCTAGTGAATGGATTGATCCATTCATTGAGTAATAAATTGGTAGATTAATGGTGGTCATGGGTGTGATTCTGATGGCTTTAAAAGGAGCTAACTCAGAAGGTTAGCTCTCTCTGTGTTCTTCCATTCTCACCATGTGACACCCTGCATTGCTGTAGGGTCACCTTACCAGATGTATTCTCTGGACTTTGGACTTCCCAGCCTCAGAAACTGTGAGCAATAAATTTTGTCTTCTTATAAATCACCCAGTTTCAGGTATTTTATTACAAGCTGCAGAAATGGAATAATATGGAAAATTGGTACCAGACAAGTGGAGTGTTACTTATAATGAATACTTGAAAATGTGGAAATGGCTTTGGTACTGGGTGTTGAGAAGATGCTGGAAGAATTTGGAGGAGAGAGCTAGAAAATACCTAGCTGCTGGTAGGAGTTTAGAAGACAGGAAAACCAGGGAAAGTTTGGAACTTCTTAGAGACTGGTTAAAGGGTGGTGAGCAGAATGCTGTTAGAAATATGGACAGTAAAGGCCATTCTGAGATCTCAGATGTAAATGAGAAGAGACTTACTGGAAACTGGGGCAAACATCACCCTTGCTATGAACTGGCAAGGAACTTGGCTGCATTCTGTTCATGACCAAAAGTTTTTTTTCCACAATGGATCTGAACCCTTGACCTTTGTATTATATATATCACCAT
>NW_007732450.1:97872-98590 GCF_000696425.1 Galeopterus variegatus | reverse complement strand
TCTGGTAACCATTATTCTACTCTCTACTTCTACAAGAACCACTTTTCTTTCTTTCTTTTTTTAAGATTCTACATATGAATGAGTTCATGTGGTATTTGTCTTTCTGTGTCTGTTTTACTTCACTTAATATGATGGTTTCCAGTTCCACATGTTGCTGCAAATGACAGTTTCATTTATTTTTACAGAAGAATAATATTCCATTGTGTATATATACCACAGTTTTTTTAAATCCATGCATCTGTTGATGGGTATTAAGGTTGATTCTATCTCTTGGCTATTGAGAGTAGTGCTACGATGAACATGGGAATGCATGTGTCTCTTCAATATATTGATTTCATTTCCTTTGGGTATATACCCAGTAGTGGGAGTGCTGGGTCATAAGGTAGTTCTGTTTTTAGTTTTTTGAGGAACCTCCATACTATTATCCATACTGGTTGTATTAATTTACATTTTCACCAACAATGTATCAAAGTTCCTTTTTCTCCACATCCTTACCAGCATTTATTATTCTCTGGCTTTTTGATGATAGCCATTCTAACTGGGGTGAGATGATATCTCAGTGTGGTTTTAATTTGCATTTCCCTCATGACTGCTGATTCATATGTCTGTTCACCATTTGTATGTATTTTTTTGAGAAATGTCTGTTCAGGTCCTTTGCCCATTTTTTTTTTTTTTAAAGATGACTGGTAAGGGGATCTTAACCCTTGACTTGGTGTTG
>NW_007732450.1:91774-97461 GCF_000696425.1 Galeopterus variegatus | reverse complement strand
TTTGGTTTTTTTTTTTTGGCTGTTGACTTGTTTGAGTTCTTTATGTATTCTGAATTTTAGCCCCTTGCCTGAAGTATAGTTCACAAACTTTCTCCCATTCTGCAGGTTTTCTCTTCACTTTGTTGATTGTGCCCTTTGCTGTGCAGAAGCTTTTTAATTTGATGTAGTCCCATTTGTCTATTTTGCCTTAACTGCCTATGCCTTGTAGTCTTCAAAAAAGTGCTGCCCAGTCCAATTTCATGTAGCGTTTTCCCTGTTTTTGTCTCTAGTAGTTTCATAGTTTGGGGTCTTAAATTTAGGTCTTTAATCCATTTTGAGTTGACTTTTGTGTATGGTAAGAGATAGGGGTCTAGTTTCAATCTCCTGTATGTGGATATCCAGTTTTCCCAGTACCATTTATTGAAGAGGCTGTCCTTTTTCCACTGTATATTCTTGGCATCTTTATCAAAAATTGGTTGGCTGTAAAAGCATGGATTTATTTCTAGGCTATCTATTCTGTTTCATTGGTCTGTTTGTATTTTTTATGCCAGTACCATGTTGTTTTGCTTACTATAGCTTTGTAGTATATTTTGAAGTCAGGTAGTGTGATGCCTCCAACTTTGTTCTTTTTGTTCAAGATTGCTTTGGCTGTACTTTTTGGTTCTTTTGTGGTTCCATACATATTTTAAGATTGTCTTTCTATTTCTGTGGAGAATGCCATTGGTATTTTGATAGGGTTTGGGTTGAATCTATAAATTGCTTTGGATAATATGGACATCCATAAGTATTCCTGAACTTTATTCTGGAATGCGAAGTATGGAAACAGTTTGACACTTTCAGGAGTTACCTCTAAGCTTTGTTTGGCACCACCAGACTCCACTGTATATTCTTGGCATCTTTATCAAAAATTGGTTGGCTGTAAAAGCATGGATTTATTTCTAGGCTATCTATTCTGTTTCATTAGTCTGTTTGTATTTTTTATGCCAGTACCATGTTGTTTTGTTTACTATAGCTTTGTAGTATATTTTGAAGTCAGGTAGTGTGATGCCTCCAACTTTGTTCTTTTTGTTCAAGATTGCTTTGGCTGTACTTTTTGGTTCTTTTGTGGTTCCATACATATTTTAAGATTGTCTTTCTATTTCTGTGGAGAATGCCATTGGTATTTTGATAGGGTTTGGGTTGAATCTATAGATTGCTTTGGATAATATGGACATCCATAAGTATTCCTGAACTTTATTCTGGAATGCAAAGTATGGAAACAGTTTGACACTTTCAGGAGTTACCTCTAAGCTTTGTTTGGCACCACCAGAGCATCATTTAATCTAGGGTTCCCCCGCGCTCCACTACTGAGGTAAGACTTTTCTGATTAAACTACCCAGTGTTGCATGGATTATGAGGTTTTCCAGCCTGGCTGGTCATAACAGGCACTATTTACATTCCTGTTTGAGTTCTAGGTATTGTTTCCTTTTACCCATTCATGGGATCTTTCTTCACACACCTGTACTAAACAGTATTCATTTCAATACTGGAGGGGAACCTCTGTAGATTTCTAGAGTTCTCTGTCCCTGCAGCTCTCTCGTCTCTGTTACTCTGCCTTGCAAACTCAAGTCTCCTTGGCCTGCTTGGAATCTGATAGAGTTTGGATATATTGTCCCCAGAGAAAAACTCATGTGGAAATCTGATCCCCATTGTGGCAGCATTGGGAGCTGTTTGAGTCAGGGGGTGGATCCCTCATGAAAGGATTAATGCTTTCCCTGGGGGGTGGGGGTACTGATTAGTTCCCTGCAAGAGCTGGTTGTTTAAAAGACCCTGGCACCTCCCGCCTCTCTTGCTTCCTCTAGCCATGTGATCTGCTTATACCTGCTGGCTGTCTGCCGCTTTGTGCCATAAGTAGAAGCAGCCTGAGGCCCGTGCCAGATGTAGCTGTCCCAGAATCGTAAGCCAGATAAACCTCTGTTCTTTGTAAATTACCCAGTCTCAGGTATTCTGTTATAGCAACACAAAATGGACTAACATAGAATCCTAGCCCCACCTCTTCAATGCAGGAAGACCAACAGGCTCTGCTGGGCTCCTCCTCCCTGCACCACAACCCCAAAACTCTCTCTAGGCAGCAAGCTGGGGCAATTGTAGACATTACCTAATTTGTTTCCTGTTTCTCAGGGATCATTGTCTTCTGTTGCCTGTTGTTTTTTATATTTTGTATTAATTTGTAGTTATTTCAGGTGAGAGAGTACATCTAGCTCTGTTACTCTATCTTGACTCTGATGTTTTTAAAAAGCATGGGAAACAAAGTGCATATTTCAAAACTATATTACTTAAAATGTAAAAATAATTATAAGTTAGATCTTAAACTCTCATGTAATCAAAACAAAGAATTTGTTATATCCTGGAATTTATAATTTATTTGTCTTTCAGATTTTCATCTGATAGGGAGGAACCACAGATAACATTGCAAGGAAATATTTTGTGGGTTTTTTTTTTTTTTTTTGAGAAAGGGAAAAGTAGAAAGAAAAGTGGTGGGGAGTGGGGTGGGCAGTAATCATTAATAAGGGGAAGAAGAGGGAATAAAGAAACAACAGAAAGAAATCTGTCTTAGTTATCTATAACCAGTGGGGTAAGAAAGTCCTGAGATGGGGACCAGAGGACCTAAGTTTAGCCTCAGTCCTGTGACTTTGGGAAAGTCATTTAACCTATTTGAGTTTCTGTAAAATATCTAATTTAGATCGTTACCAGGAAAATAGATAAGAGAATAGATAAAAGATGACTATTACAATGCCTGACACATTGTAAGAACCCAATAAATATTAATTGCTTCTCTGCGTTTGGTCACTTATACAGTTCACAAATTAGCAAAGATTCAATAGAAACACTGTTTTAAAATGTAGGTTTTATTATATTCAGGTATGGTAAGGCCAACAGATCAGGGAAACAATTGCCATTGAAAAGACAGTTTGTTACTCATAGTTCCCAAGAAGAGAGGGCGGCCATGCAGGGCCACACAGGGAAGGGCCAGAATCAGCCAGGAAGCAGCAGGAGCAGAAGGAAAATGTGGGCAACAGCCTTTATTGTGGTTCCTCTGGGAAGGATCAGGCAAGGCAGGATAAGCAGGCTTAGGACTGGCTAGTTTAAATAATTTCAGTCGGCTCTGGGGTGTAGGAGCTGTCTCTACTTGTCTGGTACCTGGCCCTGGAGTGATCAGTGCAGGAGGATAGTGGCCCAGTGTAGGAGACCCACAATAGCCCAGTGAAGGAGATAATTGGGGTATGGGGTCTGGATTGGTTAATTTGCACACGAAAAGTATGCTCACAGGTGAGACTTTACCAGGCTCAGCAAGGCTACAGATGTCAAAGCATTACAAATATGAAAATAAAAAGGCATATTTAATACAAATCCCAATTGTTAAAATGGGTGCTCAGTGTTGTTATACACAGACCTAGCCCTCCTCTTCTGCAGGTCCCACAGAGACCATTTGTGACTCAGGAGGGAGAGTGGATCTGCTTGTGGGCCAGAAGCCGAAGTCTTCCTTCTGTGCCTGTGTCTCCACAGCCAGGAGGAGTCTGAGCCTGGGCCAGCAGCTCCAGAGGCTGGTTCACCCTTGGGAAATAATGCCACCTGGTGTTAGTCCAAATAATTAGTTCAACACTCTATGTGGTGTGTTATTCAAGTGTTTCTCATAAATAGTTAATGAATTACTAATGATGATACTACAGATTAAAAAACAACATTAAAGAGGAAACTTCCAGGTCCCAGAAGGTATTATTAGCCTAGTCCAGCTCTGCCCATGATTGGCCCAGACTGTGATCCTTTGTATTTCCCAGGCAAGTGAAATCATTTTGAGAACACCTAGCAGCCCAAGGCCATGGTGCACTGACTAATGTCTTTATCAGGCTCTCTGCCCCTCGGCTTGGCTCATATCCCTGTCACTGATAACAAGGCTGCCAAATTGAAGGGGCTGACTTCTAGGCTCGGCAGGATCCTGCTTCTGAGATCTGAGATCTTTACCTGACACAGCACTCCCTCCCAGCCCCCAAGGTAATGATAGCCGCCGGGCCTGGGAGTGAGTTGCCTGCCCAGGCCTGCAGAGCTAGAGCAAGCAGCGTGGCGAGACACCAGCAACTGGCCTGACTGGGGAGCTAGTGCAGTTGATCCACAGATCACGACTGCTTGTTCAGGCCCCCATGGGCCAGGTGGCTTTACACAGAGCACACTTCTTTCCTGTCCACAGAATACATTCTCAAGCCCAGGCAAAGCTATCTAAAAGGAAATTCTACCATTTCAACTGTGTTTTTAAGTTTCCACTTGGACATCCCACCCTCACCTCAAACTCAACTCATCAAAGATGAAAATTCTTAGACATAGAAGAGATTTTAGAGAGTACTAAGTCTGGGGTCTCTGGAAGGGCCTCAGGGTCTGAGAGCCCATTGAAATTGTTTGCAAAATATTGGGGAATGTACGTTTTTCTGTGGTTTCCATGTGTGGCAGTCAGATTCTCAAAGGGCCCCTGAGGAGTCACCAGATACATCTCTTCCTGGCCTGACTCCATCTCCTGACCTCCCAGGTTCTGTCAGAGCTTCTTGCCTCGTACTTCGAGGAGAACACTGAAATGTCTTTGACCTCCGATACCCACCGGGTCATCTCACCTCTGTCTGCAACAGTAGAAGGATTGTCCTTCCATCTGTGCTCTCAATCACAAGTCCTCCTTGTCCCCCCAAATACCCCTTCGTCCTTACATTTTGAATCTCTCTCTGGTTATTTCTCCCTGGTCTATAAAGAGGCTTGAGAGTTTCCCATGTCCAAACAGAGCGACACCTGTCTTACCTTTGCACGTCCGTCTTACCTCTCTGCTTCACAGTCTGCATTCTTCTACCCACTCTTGCTCTTTTCTCTACTGCATTGCTAACTACATGCAATCTCTGGAAACTGTATTCACCCACCGCTAGCCCACCTTCTCCTGAGTTCTAAAGCCACACTGCCAAAAACCAGGATAGCTTATAGATTAAAAATGAGGAATCTGTGGTCAGCCAACCTGGATTTGAAGCCCGGCCCTACCAATTAGCAGCTGTGTGACCTCAGGCAAGTTGTTTAACCTCTCTGCGGCTGAGTTTTGTCTCTGTAAAATGTATAGATGATATAAACCTACATCATAGGTTGTAGTGAGGAATAAATAAGACATGTAAAATACTTAGCATAGTGCCTGAAACATAATAAATGCTCAATAAAAGTGAACTATTATCTTTGGACTGGCACATCCCCAGGTACCTTAAACTTAACATGCCTAGAACTGAACTTACTTTTCTCGTTGAATGCCTTCCTCCTCCTGGTTCCCCATTTGTGATTGAGGTTTGTCTGCAACAGCTGCATTAACTTGTGCCCATTCACCACTTCAAGGTCCTTAGGTCTCACTGGCATCCCATTCAGTCTCCCTGCCTTCACTTTTCCCTCCCACCCAGCCACTCTCTACACTGCAGTTAAGACTGCTCATCTTGGGCCGGCCCCGTGGCTCACTCGGGAGAGTGCGGTGCTGACAACACCAAGGCCACGGGTTCGGATCCCATATAGGGATGGCCGGTTTGCTCACTGGGTGAGCGTGGTGCTGACAACACCAAGTCAAGGGTTAAGATCCCCTTACCGGTCATCTTTAAAAAAAAAAAAAAAAAAAAAAAAAAGACTGCTCATCTTATTCCTCTCCATAAAAACCCTTCAATGAC
>NW_007732450.1:88642-90844 GCF_000696425.1 Galeopterus variegatus | reverse complement strand
AATCCCCTTACCGGTCATTTTTTAAAAAAAAAAAAAAAAAAAAAAAAAGACTGCTCATCTTATTCCTCTCCATAAAAACCCTTCAATGACTCCCCATTGCCTACCAGATAACATCCAAACTTCTAAGCCTGCCATGTAGGGCCCTCTGAGCTCTGGCCTCTGCCCCTCTCTCCTGGGCCTGTGCCC
Source organism: Galeopterus variegatus (assembly GCF_000696425.1). Taxonomy (NCBI): domain Eukaryota; kingdom Metazoa; phylum Chordata; class Mammalia; order Dermoptera; family Cynocephalidae; genus Galeopterus; species Galeopterus variegatus. Next base: position 90,658 of record NW_007732450.1, on the reverse strand, counting down.
ACCCTTTCCCACACATCTCAGTCCTGTGTCCTCCCTTATGCTCTCCCCATGCCAAACTGCCAACAGGCACCCTAAGGAGCCACCTGCTTCAACACCCTGTGCCTCCCTTTCCTTCCCCCATAACACCATCAGCTCTGCAGTTTCTTATCCTTACAAACTTGCAGTTCTGCAGCAGCCTTCAGGGTAGTCTCCTAGCCCCACTCTGCCAGCTCATCAGCACTGCACACTGCCCTCAGATGGACATCCTCCGCTACACTCCTATGCCTTTTCCCAGGATGCTTCTTCCCTCTTTATTTGCCGAATTGGCATTCTTCGAGTTCTGGTTCCAAGGTCATAGCCAACTGAAGTCATGCCTCTTCTGCAGGCAGAGCTGGGCCTTCTCTCTCCATGCCCTCATGGCATTCCCATCCTGCCTCTTGTCTCTGTCTCAGCATAACCATGTTTGATTGCAAGGCTTTGTGTACACAGCAGTGTCACCCAGGAGTGCCTGAGCTCCTCCAAGAGAGAGTTGTACACACCCTTGCTCACATCTCCTATCTCCTCCTGCTTTATTTTCTCCTTAGAACCCGTTACCATTTGACACTCTACTCATGTTTCTTGTTTGTCCATCTCTCCCCATTAGAATATAAACTCCATGAACGCAGAAGCTTTTGTCTGTTTTGATGTATCCCCATAGCCTAGAATACTGACTAGTATATATAGTGCTCAATAAATACTTGTTGAATGAATTGTTGCGTCGAGGTTACATTACCTAGCTTTATATTCCTGGTAGCTAACAATTGCCCAGCACATAGTAGATACTAAGTATTTGTTTTTGGAAGAATGAATACTTTATCATGTTGCTGGCCTGTTTAAATTCAAGCACTAGTGTTGGATTCAACACTGTCTACCTTCTAATCCTAGCCACTCAACTTTGAATCCGTTCTGTCTCAACATAAGCCCTTGTCTTGACCCTGAGGGACCTGCGCCCTGGCCTTGAGTACGTACATCCCAGGCACTGCTCTCACCACTCCCTCGCCCACACTCCAAACAGAAACGTTCTGACCCATTTATTCAGCACGTATATATGGAGCTCTTGGGACAGGCCAGTCACTGTTGCAGCCACTGTCCTCCATCTATACCTGTTCCATTTCTCTTTCCTCAAGGTGAGGGCAAACCGACCTTCCATTAGGAAGCTTTCCCTGACTATCCAGGCCTGTGTGACTCTCTCCTTGGGCACTAATAGGACCTCATCACTAGCATTATTAACCAATAGACATATATTAAACATTTTACAGAAATATAGACTTTACAGAAAATGGTCCTTTAGAGAACAAGCACTTTTTAATACTTTGGATGAAATCTAATATTTTTTTCACATCTTCCCTGTCTTCGCAAATAGAGTATGGTATACAGAATATCCATCTAGCCTTTTCACAACGCAGACTCATCACTTGCATTACCAGCTATTATGCTGTGATGTGGCAGTGTGCCAGGAGGAGTAGCTGGTTAAAGGAAAGGGCATGAGCTTTGAGATTAAACAGTCCTCACAAGGAGCCCCTATGCAGTCCCTGGGGTCTCCCTGAGTCCCTCCTGACTCTCTTTTAATGTGTTTCTAATCTGTAGTGGGATTAGGAGTCAGATCATTACATTTATTAGAATTGTTTGTAAACTAAGTGTAAACTGTATGTAAATGAAGGTAGGAGTGATTCTCCTATTTATTGTCTATTTGCTTTAAAGCAAAGACTTTGCACAATCTATTTTGTTGATCAGGGGCCTTTTCCACTTAACTCCTGTTTTTCAGATATATTCAGAATTCTTGATGTTAGATAAGTGATTTCTTAAAAAGTGTGCCTTTAGTGCATTTAGCATTTTATGTATTATTTTTTGTTCTCCATTATCTTTCTGTGCATATATCATAACTTTTCAATAAAATTGTTCTCTGGTTAGATTACTAACTTCCCAGGGGTGAAAAGTACTTTTTTTTTTTTTTTTTTTTAAAGATGACCAGTAAGGGGATCTCAACCCTTGGCTTGG
>NW_007732450.1:84779-88027 GCF_000696425.1 Galeopterus variegatus | reverse complement strand
CTTTGTTTTTTTTTTTTTTTTTTTAAAGATGACCGGTAAGGGGATCTTAACCCTTGACTTGGTGTTGTCAGCACCACGCTCAGTCAGTGAGCAAACCGGCCATCCCTATATGGGATCCGAACCCGTGGCCTTGGTGCTATCAGCACCGCACTCTCCCGAGTGAGCCACGGGTCGGCCAGAAAAGTACTTTATAGTCATTCATTCATTTGCTAAGTATTTTTTAAAGTAACTACTATGTGAAAAGATCTGTGATAGAAAAAAGATTAAGATATTACATATTACTGAGGAGATATGATGCAAATAACCAATACACTGTAAAAAGGTGAGCATAAAAATTCAGAGTGCTATGGAAATTCAAATGGGAGAAGAGCCTGTTTTCTGCTTGGGAGAACTGGGGAAGGCTGATATTTGAGTGGGGTCTTGGTAGACAGGAAGAATTTTAATGGGTAGCTGAGGGGAAAAAGACAAACAAACTTAGTTTCTTCCTACTATAATCTCACAACACACAATGCTTCTGTGACCGAATGTGTGAAAACCAAATGTTTTTCCCCACATACCAAACAAGCAACCAATTCTGCGGTGGACACCAGCTGGGTGTCCTCTAATTCAAATCCATTCTAATGCTACCTACTTGGAGGGCTTAGTCCCTAGGACTGCCCCCACTTCAGATGCCAGTCTCAAGTCAGACCTCTGGAACTTCTGGCCAACTGCCTTTTAATCAGTTCCCACAATCCCCTCCTTGCTAGATTAATTTGCTAAAGTGGCTCACAGAGCTCAGGGAAACACAGGTTTATCGGTTTATTGTAAAGGATATTTTAAAGGATACATACAAATAGCCAGATGAATAACAGATATATATAGGGCCAGGTCTGGAACTGTCCTGAGTGCAGGAGCTTCCATCCCTGTGGAGTTAGGAGCACCACTTTCCTGGCACATGAATGTGTTCTTGTTCACCTGCCTGCAAGCCTTCACCTGTTTGGCTATCTGGAAGCTCCCCGAACCCAGTCCTTTTGGGTATTTATGGAAGCTTCATTACATAGACATGACTGATTAAATCACTGGCCATTGGCAGCCACTTAACCTTCGGCTCCTCTTCCCTCCCTGGAGGTTGGGGGTTGGAGCTCAAAGTTCCTCTGAGCACTCGGATGGTTCCCCTAGCAACCAGTGGTTATGTAGAGACTTTCCAAATATCACCGCATCAACATAAGCTTAGGTGTGGTCGAAAAGGGTTTGTTATAAATAACAAAAGGCTGTCTTTCACTAAAAGATACCTTTATTGTTCTAGTCGCTTAGGAAATAACAAGGCCTACAGCAGCTGTGAGTCTGGAACCAGGAAAGAAACCAAAGTATATACATCATAGTGTAATAGTAGCACTCCAGGATTTGGGAAAGGGTGTGAGAATGAGGAGATAGAGAAATATATGCATGTATTCGTGGGCTGAACAGTCATGCTGGAGTCTTGAAAGCACCCAATACCTGATACACCATTTCCTGAAGTGCGTGTGCAACAAATGGATTAGTGAGACAAAAGAGTGACAGATGGTGCCCACAATATTATCTTCATTAACTGCGTAAGGCTAAGCTGGAGGACTCAACTTGAGGGCAAAGCCAAATGAGGATGAACCACTTTGTGACAGGTAACTCAAGCCAGGGCAGGCCTCCAGCTTATACAGACCATCACTCAAGTCCTGAGAAGTTTTCCAGCGCTTACCTTTTCGACTTGAATACTCAAGATTATTGGATAAAAATGACCCGTAAATGGCATTTAAAGGTGAATTTATTATTTTAAAATAGAATTTATTTTGGACAACCTCTCTTTCCCACAAAAGTGAGCTAGAATTACTTTCTATGAAAATTCATCGAGGATCTGTGTATCACATTTGGGCTATTCAGGAGCATCATAACTAGAACTGGAAATCCCTGGCCTGTTTGAATTTTCAAGGTTCTACATTTTAAAGATACAAGAGACATTTTTATAAAGCTCTACATTTCTGCACCTGGGCAGTGATTCGGGTGGACAGACAACTGTCTTGACTGGTGGGATCTGGCCACCTGAGAAAGCACCCTCTAGAGCCTACTGAGAGGTTGGAGGTGGGGGGTGGGGGCAGTAGAGCCCGGTGGCTAGGAGTGGTGGAAATCGGCTACACTGAACATATGTGTATCCTTTCTAGGAAGTGTGATATTTGGGGGAGAAAATGGAGGATAGAAGGGGTGAGGAAGAGGTGGTCGGGGATAGTTAAGGCTTCCTGGGGCTGAAGTTCCCGACCAAGGCTAGTTCAGAGTGGGCCTGCATTTCCCCAGCCCAACTGCCCACACCACTCCAGTAGACACCCCTACAAATTCAGCGCTTCACTACATGCTGCCTCCATTCTGTTCCATAAGCAGCTTTGGGTTTGAGCTAGAAATGCTCCGCATGGATCCCTAACCACACCAACGCAAAACAAGAAGAGTGCAACTATTCTTGAAAATAGTTGCCAACTGTTCAGTACCTACTGGGCATTGGGCATAATCCTCAGCACAATCCTGTAAGGTGGGCATTAGCATCCTGGCCACTTTCCCACAGGGAAACAAAGGCTCAGAGAGGGAAGCAGACCTGACTGAACCAGCACCGAACCTTCCGCTATCTGCCTGAAGCGATGTGCTCTTCTAACAGTTTCTAGGAGACTGGGGCTATGGGCAGTGCCTGCTCTGTTGGGGCGGGGGATGGGGGGGGATGCTGGCTGTGGATGGGGGGGTGCTGGCTGTGGTGGCCTGTAGAGGGTGTGGGAGTGTGTGGTTATTTTGTGGGGTCATTTCCTGAGCTACGTGTGAGTTTAAGGGTGTGTATGGACATTTGTGGGTCAGTTCTTAGAATGTGCGTATATGAGCGCGGGGAGATTAGTCCCTGAGCCAGGTGAATATGTGAGTTGAGGTTCTGGTGAGGGCATACAGGCTGGATTTTGTGCATGATCGTTAATGTGTGTGTGTGCGTGTGTGTGAGCTTCGAAGTGCAAGTATGTTTAGGCGCTGGGTGGGGGGAGAGGGGTCAATCCCTGGGCCATGTGTTTATGATGCGTGTGTATCTGCAAGAGGTTGGGTTACTTGACCGTGTGTGTCTGTGTAGGGTGCGTGGGTTGTCAGTCCCGGGGCCCTGTGTGTACAGGAGTGTGACTGCGTGCGTCTCGGTGTGTATCTGTGTATGTCCGGTGTCTGCGTGTGGCGGGGGGTAGTGACGGGGGCCGGGGACGTGGGCCGGGCCCCGCCCTTCG
>NW_007732450.1:83673-84262 GCF_000696425.1 Galeopterus variegatus | reverse complement strand
CCAGTCTTTGAGCTGCCCCAAGCAGCGCGCCCGGAGAAGTTGTGAAGCTTTATAAAAATTTTAAACGCGTCGGCGGTGGAGGCAGGAGTGGGGCGGAGCCGCGGCCTGGCGGCTCGGTGAGGAGCTGGCGAGACTTTGAGCGGAGAAGTCTTGCTCAGTTGTAACATCCGCGAAGCAGGTATCGTGTCCACGCCGCGAAGATGTTGTAAGCTCATTAGATGCTCGTTGGGTGGGGTTAGAGCGCTTTATGATGATGATTGTGTGGCTGGCATGTGCATTTTGTTAAAACCCTTCTGATGGGGCTGTGGTTGGAAATGTATTTATTTTTAGACGCTTATCCCGAAAGCTAGCAAGCTGTAAAGAATCTGGCATTTTCACTGACATGTTTATAAATTTTGCAGGGTTGCTGAAAAATATTATAAGTTATGTTACCAGTCAACAGTGCTAATTAGCATTCTCCTTCTAGTGGGTGGGTTGTTTGATTCCACAGCTCCTAGGCTCTTTAAGTGAGGTAGCAGAAACTGTCTGAATCCAGGGACACATAATTAGCTATTTAACGTAACCACTAATTAAGAGTTTTTAGAGTTGA
>NW_007732450.1:80452-82779 GCF_000696425.1 Galeopterus variegatus | reverse complement strand
CAGTGTGAAATTTCACTGTTACAGTGTTGGCAGTGTGACTTCGTTGCAACTTAATTTGCAAGTAAAATGGGAAAAGAATTTTGAGAGTGGTATATTTGTAAGGACTGCTTGCCAAGCAGTGTATTTTTGTTGTCTTATGTATTGAACAACAGGACAAGACCATAAATGAAATTTAAAGTTTTCTTACCAGGCAACAATTTCATATCAACCTTGTCTATTGAAGAATAAGTGTGTGGAGTGAATAAGGTACCCTCCTCTTTATCTCCCTAACACACATATAAACACACATCCTGTTTGCTACTCTAGACTTCAGCAGTTATTTGGGTTGCATGAGCCCTTATCACGTTGTGTTTAATTGGAGATCTCCACCTTTGGGCTGTGAGCTCCTTAGGAGCTAGAACTATTTCAGAGTTGTTTCTTTTCCCTGAACTCTCTACAATGCTTGGGACACAACCTGTGAGTAGGAGTTGAAATTACAAAATTTTTTGTGGAGTTGTGTGTGGTTTGGGACAATTTATGATTGTTGCCTACCCTCCCCTATATAAATAAACAGTTCTGGTAATTACTGCATTGCTATAAGTTTTCCATTGCAAAGAGCACAGATTCTGGAGTTATAATCTTGAAGTTCAGGCCCTGGCTCCATCACTTACCAGGTGTGTGAGAGCTTGGTTTCCATGAATGAAATTAATGTTTTATCTTCCTGAAAGCCTTGCTCTAAGGATTGAGATATTACATGCAAGTGACTTAAAACAGTACCTAACACATAGCACTTGATAATTTTAAGTTGTTGGACTATTATTGCCGTCATCTCTCTGTAAAGTCAGCTAGCTATGGTCAGGAGGCTAGCTGTGTGTGATGTATATGCTCTGGACATTGCACTATTCTATTTTCCTTAAGATGGACAAGATTAAGTGGGTTTGCACTGGACCGTGTTTCTACTGGCAGTCTGTTCTTGCTGAAGTATCATGAAAGGCTGCATGCATGTTCTGCTACTGTCTCCATCAGTGTGCATCTGAATCCCACTTGTTGGACAGCAGTCACTGGACCCAGCACCATTGGATTTACAGAGGAGGTAGTACTCATGAAATCTGTCTTTCTGAAGTTTAAAAATCTGGCAGGAACAATGGAGTCACTCAAAACCAAGTGTACATCAGAGAACCCCAGACGTGTTAACCATTCACAGCTCTTCAGAAATTTATACCCAGCTGCTGGAGGTGTTTCAGAGGTAATTAATGACTCGAGCCAAGAGCCGTTACTCTGGCAAGGCAAGTTAAAATCATTGGTAAGATCGGTAAAATAAAGTTGACATTTTTTTCCCTTGTGAACAATGACCCAGAATCATTCATTTATAAGAGTTCTGTTGTAATAAAAGAATCATTGGGTGTGTCACAAATGCCACAAGTCTTGCAGATCCTCACATCAGTGACCCAGATAATGTTTTTTGGTTTATAGACCAAAGTTCAACAAAATGTTTTGCAGACTTTGCCATGTTTCTTCGTACTCTCTCTTCCAACTCTATGGCCCTCCAAATAAACCCACTAAAAACTCACAATTTTCTTTGATCTTTCTGACATTCCCTTCCAACCTGGGGATGGTAAATGGAGGCCTGCAAGGCACAGAAAGGAAATCATGAAATCACTTAGCTACAGTTATAGTAGTTGTTAAAGGTAGACCAGCATAGACCCCCAAAATGTATATACATTCAATAAAAACAATGCATAGGTTCTGTACCGTACAAAGGTATTCTTCCTAACTGAAGGAATTTTGCTTTTCTGAATAATAATAATGGCCGACAGTTGTGCTTACCTTGTGCTAGGTACTGTTCTAATGATTTTTATGAATTATCTCATTTAATACCCACCACAAGCCTATAAAGTAAGTAAATATAATTCTGTTGTTACTGTTAGGGAAACAAAGGCACAAAGAAGTTAAGTAACTTGCTCTGAGGTCACACGGCTGATAAGTACCAAGCCAGGATTTGAGTGCTGATAGTCCAACCTCAGCCAGAACCTGAGCTCATTGCTACTCCTCTCTAAAAGAAAAATTGACTCTAAACAGAATTATTTAAATTGTCATTTTCCCTTTGAGTGACATATAATTAACAATGGGTACTTTGAGAAAAATGTTAGCTTCAGGACACAAATGGTAATTAATGGAATACACCCTTTAGAATTCTATGTATGGTGGGCCGAGCCCGAGTGCGGTGCTGGAAGCGCAGCAGCGCTCCCTGCCGCGGGTTCGGATCCTATATAGGGATGGCTGGTGCTCTCACAGCGCTCACTGGCTGAGTGTGGTGCGGCCGGTCTCAAAAAGGACAAAAAAAAAAA
>NW_007732450.1:78044-79824 GCF_000696425.1 Galeopterus variegatus | reverse complement strand
AAAAAAAAAAAGAATTCTATGTATGGTAAAAATCAAATATTCAAAGTAAAGTACATAGTATATATGAGCACAGTTTTACCAGAAACTTCTTTCCCTTGGAAATACATGCACTGCAGAGGGAGCAAAATAGCTCTTTAAATTCAGTGTGTGTTTCTGTACCTCTGCAAGGTAACTTTCTGACTTCCAAACCAGAGCTCCCTTAATTACTTAATAGCTCTAGGCAGAGCTGTTGATGTTTTTATAATTTCCTTTTTGTGAAGGTTAGCTGTGTTTACCACTGTCCTTATATTTCCTTCACATGATTTTCTGAATGCTGTTTTTCTTTTAAGTGGTACTCAGGTATATTTTATGCGAGTGAACGTGACTTAGGGGAGGATTCTATCTGAGGCTGCTGATCTTCACTTTGCTTTTAATAAAGGGTGGTAAAGGAGGTTCTTTCTGACATTTTTGCCTGGGAATTCCAGAATTTAAGACACCGCCTCTCAGACAGATGTACCCTGTGCACCTGTCTCAACAGTGTCCTCCTTGCCTTCATGTGATGTGGTTTGATGAGTGCGGCCCCGTGCTAATGTGTGCCTCCATTCCCCACCAAGCAGTGCCTGTAGCTCTTAAGGGGGTATAACAGGACGGACAGGATGTCCTCGGAAACAGCCGAAAGAGACTGTGCAGATTTTTACTTAGCACACTGCAATATAAGTCCTGCTGCTAAGTGAGACTGCCCTATGAGCCAGCGGTGAAAACTAAAGATTTAAAATAGATAATCTTTTAAGGTTTCTTCCACCGTGGATCTATGGCCTCCTTGTCCTGAGATTTGCCACAAAACCTTTCATTCATTCAGCAAACATTGATGGGTGCCCATTATGCTCTAGGAGCTTGAGAGACAGCGTGAAAGTGTTCGCTAAGCCCTCATAGAGCTACAGTCTATACAGGAGCCAGACCATAAGTAATCACACAAATAAACATGTAATTGGAAACTGTGATAGAAAGGAAGAGTAAAGAGTGCTGGGAAAGGACCTGATTTAAATCAAAGGATCGGGAAAGGCCTCTTGAAAGAAGCAGTTTTTAAATTGAAAGGGATGAGTAGGAATTTGGCAAAACGGGCATGTAAAGAGTGAGTACCATATATACTGGAGTCTGCCAAGGCCCTAAGGCTCTGCCATAGAGGACTTGGAACTAGAGGAGCAGGCAGCTGGAGCAGTAAGCAGGACATTCCAGATCAAATGAAAAATTTTGTATTTTATTTAAAGTGCAGTGGGATACTATGGAAGGTTTTTAAGCAAGGAAGTGACAGATGCATTGAAATTCAGAAGGTCACTGTGCCTCCTACCCAGCCTGGGCCTAACACAGTGTGGGTCATGTCAGGGGTCAGTATGACAGCGGGACAGCTCTAGATTCTAGGGTCCATATTCACACTATTGTATGACTGTCCCAGTCAGGCCAGTGCAGCAACCTATCAGTTTATTACCCAGGGCATCTGATTCCTTATCATTACTTTATTATCTTTCCTGATAAGGGATTCCTTCTGACCTTATCATGAGTTCTGTGCATTGTGTGTGTATACGAGGGAACTATCTGGTAAATACGTCATTGCAGTGATAAGCTGCAGGATATACTTTTATATTAACTCTGTCAAAGCTCTTACCTTGGCTCAAGTTCTCTTTTAAAATGAGTTCACTCTGGGATTTTGTTTGTTTGCCTCCTGTTGCTTCTCCTTAATCTTCACTCAGATCTTGGTTAGGACAAGAGCTAATAGCTCTGATAGAAATGGTATTGACTTAGA
>NW_007732450.1:75628-77210 GCF_000696425.1 Galeopterus variegatus | reverse complement strand
ATCAAAGCTCTTACCTTGGCTCAAGTTCTCTTTTAAAATGAGTTCACTCTGGGATTTTGTTTGTTTGCCTCCTGTTGCTTCTCCTTAATCCTCACTCAGATCTTGGTTAGGACAAGAGCTAATAGCTCTGATAGAAATGGTATTGACTTAGAAGAAGGGGCCTGAGCTCTGTGTAGACTGGATTAGAAGAGAAAGCCTGGGGGCTTTGTGATAGTTTAGTTCTCTGTTGATGGAGCCTGGAGGAAGTGGGCAGTTGTGAACCCAGAGAGTGAAGACAGGGTCCTTGAGGACCGGCAGAACTCGGTGACAGGCAGATGTGTGGGAGGAGGAGGGGAGAGAGTGTCAAAAATGGCACAGGGTTTGATCTGTAGGATTGATAGAGGATGATGGAATCATCTTGTCAGAGGAAATTGGAAAGCATTGGTTGGGATATCGAAGAGCAACTCTAGGGTTGATGATACTCCTACATAGAGCGGGAGGTATCTGAGTAGGAAATGTGCATTTGGGATTTGTTCTTTCAGTGAGTATTTGGTGGGTACCTGTTATGTTCAGGGTATCTTGGTCAGCGATAGTTCCTTATACTGTACGAGATTTATACCATAGTAAGTCCATGGATGGGGAAGAATAACAGGGTGAGTTTTGCATATTGGGGGTGGGGAAGGGAGTTGTTGGAGGAGAATTAGCAGTGTAAGTGCCATCTCATTGGAGGACAGCCTGCAGCAGAGAAGCTCTGTGAGGGCAGTGGGCCCTTGTCGTTACTGGGCTTGCACTGCTTAGCATGGCCTTTGCAGCTACTTACTAAACATGGAGGTGGATGAATGAGTAATGGGATAAGAAGGGCCAGGGGAAGGAGGACAAGGAAGTGGCCTTTGGATTGGGCTCACAGCAGTCTTTGTAGAGTTTTGAGGGTGGAGGATTTGGGGTACCAATTGAGAGGGAGGGAGGACAGCATGTACAGACCACCCCTTTGGGGAGTCTGGGCAGGAATTGTGGGAGAGAAGCTGGGTAAGGGTGGTTGATGGAGTTGGGGAAAGCCTTGCCCCACAGGGCACTTGGGAGCCCATGGTTTCCTTTGAGGAACATGCCTGGAGTTGCTTTAATGGATGGCCGGAGGTTTTAATGAGGACAAAGAATGACGTTCTCTGGCAGAGGGGGAAGGGAATGAAACATGGGTTACCATGTGACAGAGACTTTACCTCTGGAGTCTCCTTTAATCCTAAGCAATGACTCTCTTCTGCCAATAACATCAAATCCCAATACAGCTCTTACATCTTGTCTTTGCTAATCATCCTGTCTCTCTGAACCTAAGAAGAGATAATACTAAATGACCTTATTTTACAGGGAGGATGGAGAACAGAAGTTCAGAGAGGCAAACATCTGCCCCACAGTGTCACAGCTAGGAAGTGTGAAGGTAGGATCAGCCCGGGTCTATGGGGCCTGGGCTGCCTGCCTCTGAGACATCCAGCCACATTTAGCGAGAAATAGCTAGAAGTTGGGATGGAACAGGGAATCAAGAGTATGGGTTAGGGGCCGGCCCGGTGGCGCACTGCTACAGTGCGCCGCTTGGGAGCGCGGCGGCGCT
>NW_007732450.1:69011-74697 GCF_000696425.1 Galeopterus variegatus | reverse complement strand
GCAGTTGTTAGCTCATTTGGTCTTCACAGCAACCCTGATATTCACATTTTTCAGGAGATTGAATACTTTGAGGTCCCATAGCTAGTTAGTGAGTAAAGTCTGGGATTGGAACCCAGCTCTGGATACTGTGCAGATCAACTCTGTGAGGTCCCTGGCTGGTTGATTTATGCCTGTTTAACAATGAGGAAACTGAGGCTTAGGAAGGCAAGTGGCTTATCCCAGGTTGTACTGGACCGTGGCTGAGCTTGGGCTGGAACCTAAGCTTCCCCACGGCTAGCCTTGGGCTCTTGATGGCAGAGAAGTGAAGGATGTCAGGATATCTAGGACCAGGGAGGCTAGCCCTGGGGGGCAGACCTTGGAAGTGAATACACCCGGCAGAATGAATGGTTAGGGCAAATGCATCCTAATTCCAACCAGTATTTGAAGCTCTGGGGCTGTGTTGGTGTGTGCCCCAGTCAGCCTGATTCCCCCCAGTCTTACGCCTTGTGGCTGGGGTCAGGGAAACTTGGTCTCCTCCCAGCAGGGGCAGGGGTATGGCATTTACAGCTCTTTTGTTTCTTCTTCCCTCTTATCTCACTGGCTCTGTTTGCAGTTTCAGCTTCCAGGGGCACTGGAAGGAGGAACCCTGTTGGGTGGAGACCAGCTCTGGGGTGAGGGGTGCGGGGAGAGACAGGGTCTCGGTTTTCTAGAAGTAAAGGTTTAGCATATGGGAGCTCAGGAATGTACTTGGAAATGTTTCCAATTTATTTTTATTGCAAAGCAATATCTAATGAAAATGTGGGAAAAGACCCAGGAGCCTGCAACTAATAAATCAACTGCTTTTGCTTTCTGATGTTCACTTTTAATCTTTGTTCTTACATAAGTGATTTTATATGATTGTAACTGTAATGTAGATTCAGTGTGTATCCATAATCCTGTATCCTGCTTTTAAAATTTATCAGTATATCATGAAATTTTCCATTCTTTATAATTATCATTTTAAACAAATATGTGATATTTCTTTGGGTGGGTGAACTGTGATTTTCTTACCTAATCCTCAGTTTTGGGGGCGTTTAGATTTCTAGCTTTTTACTATTATAGACAATGAGAATAATTTTTTTTTTTTAAAGAAAGAAATGAGTTCACTAAGATAAATTCTCAGGAGTTTAGATTCCTGGATTGAAGAGACTAAGAATATTTTTTTAAATTGACTTTTGGAAATAATGACCAAGTCCCTTAAAAGCTGCTTCCCTGGGTATTGTTTTTATAACCAGCACATTGGCAGTGGGGGGCTGGGCACTGTGTCTAGGACTGTGGGTGTGGGAAGCCACCTCCCACAGCCTAAAGTCAGCAAGGGTGGGGCTGTGTTCAGGAAGGGGATAAGTGCCCAGGTCTCCCCACCTCCCAGATTTTCTGCTGCCGTGACAGGGGTTCAGCTTGCTCAGCACCTCTCCTGTGTCTCCCAGACACCTGAGGAAGCTTATTGCTGTGTGAGTGGAGGATTCAGAGTTCAGATGCTTCACCCTTGTTCTCTTGTTCCATGACAGCAACCCAAAGAGGAGGTTTCTGCTTATGAGAGGTGGCTGCTGTCATTAATCTTTCAGCCTTTTAATACTGATATCTTTTTTCCCTCCTTTCCCCAGAATTTGTTCCTGTTGAAGAGAGTGGCTCCTCCTCTGATTCTCAGACTTCTTGAGGTTTTAGGCATCTAGTAGGTGAAATTCTCGACCTCTAAGGAGACACAGTACCTCCTCCTCCATCAAGAGTAAGCTCTCCATTGCTATGGATACCGAATCCACATATTCTGGATATTCTTACTATTCAAGTCATTCGAAAAAATCTCACAGGCAAGGGTATGTAAACTATTCATTGTTGCACTTTTCCTCTGGGAGAAACCTGCAGGTTGGTGGGGTTTTCTAGGTGTCAAACAATGATTCCAACTAGCAGGGCTGTTGACGCTGGAGGTTCAGTCCACTGGTGCGTGAGAAACCAGCTTTAAGAGCACTTAACATCTGTTGGGAGTAACTACACTACCAATTTACATTTTATAGCCACCATTAGAGTTGATGACCTTAATTTCTCACAATTGATTTTAAATTAAAGTTTCTCCCTGCAGTGGAAATGTTTTTCATTTCTAAGTACTTCTCATAGATGTCAGTTTTCTTAAAGCTTTACCAAGAATGTAAATGAAAGTTTTTTTTAAAAAAGTGTTAATTTGTTGCTTTTCACCCAAAGTTGTTAACTCATTCATTGTTCATTATGTACTTGCCAAAAGGCTTATACATTGAACCGTGGGATTGGCGTGGTGCCTTGTTTCTTTTTGGCTAGTCTTCAAGTGAACAAACCTGGGTTTTGAAAATGCTTTCCTAGGTGATGGGGGCCAAATTCCCCCTCCTCTGCAAAATGAACAAGTCTGCACTGATATTCATAGGACGTGCTGTGTTACTGGCCTGCAGAATGTTTACTGAGTTGAGGAGTAAGTGAACGAATGAGGAAATAAATGAATAAAGAGGTGGTACTGTACCCATTAAGAATGCAGTTGGTGAAACTGCAGTGCATCCACTTACCTAGTTTTCTGATCTGTGTTATGGGTGCAGCAGTCCCCTCCTTACAGGGTTGTGGAGAGGACTAAATGTTATCATGCATATAAGCATTTAACAGCGTAGTTAGAGGTCACTAACCAGTGGCTGTGTTAATGCTGTTGATGGCCTTAGCATTTCAGCACGATATTTAAAGGTATCAACTGGCCCCAGTGCATATGCCTACGTCTGGTCATAGCTCTGTGCTGGCTTGGGAACAGGGATTGTTTCCCTGACTGAGCAGTTCCCCATACAAGCAGTTGAATGCAGAGTGGAATTTTGTTTTGTAAAACGGCAATGGGATATGTACTTCTAATTATTTATTTACAAGTCTGTATGAATGTACACACATAGAAAGAGGTATGGAAGGGTATACTCCAAGCTGTCAGGACTGATGATCCACAGGAAGGGGCTTGGCAGAAGCCAGAGACTGACGGGAACTTTCATTTATGCTTATCTTTCTGTACTCCATTTTTTTTACAAGTGTGTATTTTGTAATTTAAAAAAAATCAATGGAATAAAAGAGCATAAAGGAAAGGTTTTCAAAGATTACTTGTATCATGAACATTTTCTTATGTCATCCATGGTACAAAAAACAGGATTCAAAACTTTGTACATGGGCCGGCCCAGTGGCGCGCTGGAGAGTGCGCCGCTTGGGAGCGCGGCGGCGAGGGTTCGGATCCCATGTGGTGACCGGTTCCTGCTCACTGGCTGAGCGTGGCGTGGGCGCAACACTGAGGGTTGCGATCCTGTTGCCGGTCCCTGGTACGGGCGTGACACCGAGGGTTGCGATCCCGTTACCGGCCAGTAAAAAAGACAAAAAAAAAAAAAACACTTTGTACATTAAAATAGTAACGTATACATATGATAAGATGAATGACGACGTATTTACCATGCCTGAGTATAGGATTATGGGTGGTATTTTTTAACTTTCATTATCTTCTAAATTTTCATGTATTGGTCTTATAATCATAAGAGCTTGCACTGGAGCCTTTCTAATCGGGATTAAGGAGCTCGGGGTAGGTGCTGCGGGGGACGGGGGCCCTGCTGTAACATACCGGAGGCCAAATCCTGAGAAAGTCAGACATCCTCTGGTGATAAAAATTGAGTCACAAACATCAACCAGTTTGTAAACTTATCAGATTTAGTTATAAATTACCAGAAACAGCTCTTTTAAAATATCACATCTTTGAACCTAACTAGAAAAAGCAATTCCCTTGTCAATGTGCCAGGCTTCCCTCTTCCACGCCACAGTGATAGGAGGAGGAATTTGGGGTTCTCTTGGTGCTTTGGGGATGAACCAAGAAGGACGGCTTGCAGTATTCCAAGTAGGAACCATCTGTGTCCTCCATTGTCAACGCGTGCATCATGATCATGCTGCAGGGCCCATCGCCACACTCCCCTGTTTCCTCAGGCTCTTTGGGGCCCCCAGAACTTGATACTCCAATGCTCTTGTGGTGACTGTAAGAGACTGTAACTTTCAATTAAAACAACATGCAGAACTCTCAGTGCCTTCTCGGACCCATGTGAAAAGTACTTGGCAAATGTTAATATGAGCTGAGACTTTTAATCAGTTCATCAAGGAATGTTACTGAGTGCCTGCTCTGAGAAAAGCCCTGAGTGAGAGATGAGCATTAGAGATTGTAGGTGCGCTCCTTGGGTTCTTTAAAAAACACTTCCCATGGGTGGTGGATTCTCTAAAGACATTGTAGGGCATAGCAACTGCGGGGCAGAGGTTGTGATCAGTAGGTAATATGTGCCGTGGAGTACTTTGCTGGGCATGAGGAATTTTCAGCAGTAATAGTACCCTCCACAGACATGAGAGCAGGCCCTAGACCCAGCTGAGGGTCTTGTATCCCAGGAGTGTCCCTAGGAGGGCTGCTCTGCTCCATGATTTGTCAGGAACTTGAATGGAAGAGTTGGAAAGGGAAGGACCTTGTTTTTTTGGTAACTTTAGTAGAACTCATACTCTGAGAGGAATAATGAAGTGCAGCAAACTTGATATGCCTGATGATGTGTGATCATCTTGGAGGACTGGCCAGATTCCAAGCAGATGACAAGTGAGTCTTTTCTAACAAGGAGGTCAGTGCTGATTTTGTGATGCCTGCAGTCTCTAGAGGGTGTCTAGTTAACTTGCTGGGAAAATGGTGTAGACTCCAGCTGACCTGGCCTAACCTTTGGGTTTGGAGCCCGAGATCCTTGAGGTAGACACAGAAGCTGTCAGTAATGGGGACGAGTGCTTCAGGAGTGCCTGCTAGGCTCCTCACAGTCGTATCTCTCACCTCACAGCAGTCCTAAACCAGCTGGATGTGGTAGCCCCACATTGCAGGTGATGAAACTGGGGAACAGAGAGGCAACATTGATTGCTTGGAGTTATGAGGTTAGTAGGTGCCCTCAGTGGTTTTGGGCCCAACTTGTTTCTTTGGAAGGGAAATGCCACTTCTGAAAAGGGAAATGAAGGGTAGCACGTGTGATTAATGTTCTAAAATGCATGATCGAAAGAGGGCCTCCTGGGCAGTGGAGAAATTAGTGCTTTCACTCCAAGGCTGCGTCAGAGTTGGTTTGCCCTGCGTTCAGCCTTCCCACCCCATCAGAGCGAGAGGAAGTAGCCCCAGCGTCAGGGGACAGAAGGGACAGGTAGTGGGTGGTGGTAGAAAAGGAAAGGGAGGAGTAACCGGTGGGGCTGGCTTTCCCCAAATAGAAAGAGACAAATAACAGAAACAGGACGAAATAGTCTTCCCAGGAAAATGTTGACTGTAAGTGGGAACAATACAGGAACTGCAGGGATTCTGGCTGGAGTGAGGGGGAATCCAGCAGCCCCCACGGGCTTAGCTCTAGAGTTGAATTTCCACACACGTGTGCAGGTACAGACACATCCCCGGGCCTCCTACATGCTGCTGCTTGCTCTCCCTGCCCCTCTCACACACACATGTACAAATGGACTTATCTTTACTCATATGGACAGATGTTGCATGGAGACAGATTCAGAAATAAAGATACAAAGGTTCCCGGAGTTGACACAGCTGCCCAGCCAAGGCGCACAGGTGAGCCTAACCACTTAGGCAGAGTTGGAACAACAGACGTGTGTGTGTGTGTGTGTGTGTGTGTGTGTGTGTGTGTGTGTGTGT
>NW_007732450.1:49226-68410 GCF_000696425.1 Galeopterus variegatus | reverse complement strand
TCAGAAATAAAGATACAAAGGTTCCCGGAGTTGACACAGCTGCCCAGCCAAGGCGCACAGGTGAGCCTAACCACTTAGGCAGAGTTGGAACAACAGACGTGTGTGTGTGTGTGTGTGTGTGTGTGTGTGTGTGTGTGTGTGTGTAGAGCACCCTTTCAGTGGCTTGGTAGCCTGTTTACTCCCCCCAGTCTCCTATTTCTATACTCTTAGACACCATGAACTGATTGTTTTCATCATTGGGGAACCCTCTCCCAGAGGGCACTTGGCAGCCAGATTTTCCTTGGAGTTATAGCATCTGAAACTACTGGTTTGAACATTTGGGTACATAATGCAATAATGTGACCACACTGCGACTTGTAGTTTTGCAAACTGGAGAGCACTGAATGGCAGTATTTTTCTTGGCCATTATTAAGTCTTGGCTTGGCTCAAAGACCTTCCTGGAGCAGTAATTCAGGACCAATGATTTCTATAAAAGCTGCATGACAGGTCTTGCTCCCTCGATAACAAGACCAGTACCAGGAGCAGGCCACCTGGCGCCCTGCTGGTGCTGAGTTGATAGAATGTGCCTTAAATTCACCTCTCACTTGATGGTATGTGGAAGGCTCTCGGCTCTGGGCATCTCTCAGTCCTGATTGCACGCCGTCCTAAGCCTTTCTCCCAATTTCGTCTACTTAATATTATTTTACTGAAGGAGCACTGTACATTGTAACATTGTACAGCTCAGCATTACACTTATGGCTCCCATTATTGAACCCCTCCTGTATATAGGGCATTTCACCAATTGGAAGACTTCCAAGCAGCTACTCCAACAGCCCCCACCCCCAGGAGCATTTGAGTGGGAGAATCTTGGGGAAAGTTTCCTGGACTACGTGCACCCTAATCCCTTTGGGTGCTGTTGAAAAATCTAGATTTCTGGTTGTCTCCTTTCCAGACAAATTATTTGAGGGTGGGGCCAACAAATCTTCACTTAAATCTGCACCCTGGGTGGTTTTTCTGCACAGTTGGGTGTAAGAAACACTAGTTTAGGGTTTCAGGCTCTGGAGGATAAGAAACCTTCTTTGGGTTATCAGATAACAAGTTCTTATTTGGTTTACCTCAGATGGTACCCAGTTGTTTCTCATTTGGGTGCTCTTAGGCCCTTTAAGAGCCAGGCTGGGAGAGATGGGGGTCAGGAACGCTGGCTGGCCATGGTGAGGCTGTTTCTAGCCCTTGGTGGCTTCCTAGTGCTCTCTACCCCAGTAGTGTTCAGGCCCCAGGAATTGGCACTCAGTGAAAGAATTTTGATTTACAGTGGAATTTGTGCTGTCACAGGATTTGACCCGTGGGACTAAGTGAATAGATAGATGGGTTAGGAGAGCATGTGACTTGGCTGATGGCCAAGAGAGTGATAAATGTGAGAGCAGTTGGGGAAAGTGGCAGTGGATTAAAATAGAAGAGGGGCTTTGTCCATCTGGTGAAGGTGGGGCCAGGTGGAGCAGCAGTTCTAGACTTAGTCTGAAGCTCATTCTGAAGAGTGACCAAACATGTGAGAAATCTCTCTCAAATTCTTTATTTTTCCTCACCGTGAGTGCCTTTTGAAGTGATTGTATTCGACAACCCAAAGTGTTGGGCCTGTAGCTTTGTGCTATCTAAGGTCACAGTCCAATTGTGACTTCGCAGGAGCTTCAAAGGCATGTTTCATAGCTCCAGTGGTTTGTCAGGTGTAAGAGTGTGAGAATGAGCATTAGGAATATTTACTCGGTACAGTCTTCTGACTACTCTTCAAAATGGAGCAACAACAGTGGGTTTGAACAGAGGTGGTGGCAACAGACCTGGATTCTGATTCTGCTCTGCCACTTACTATAACTTCGGGAAGTCACTTAAACTCTGCGAGCCNAGGAATTGGCACTCAGTGAAAGAATTTTGATTTACAGTGGAATTTGTGCTGTCACAGGATTTGACCCGTGGGACTAAGTGAATAGATAGATGGGTTAGGAGAGCATGTGACTTGGCTGATGGCCAAGAGAGTGATAAATGTGAGAGCAGTTGGGGAAAGTGGCAGTGGATTAAAATAGAAGAGGGGCTTTGTCCATCTGGTGAAGGTGGGGCCAGGTGGAGCAGCAGTTCTAGACTTAGTCTGAAGCTCATTCTGAAGAGTGACCAAACATGTGAGAAATCTCTCTCAAATTCTTTATTTTTCCTCACCGTGAGTGCCTTTTGAAGTGATTGTATTCGACAACCCAAAGTGTTGGGCCTGTAGCTTTGTGCTATCTAAGGTCACAGTCCAATTGTGACTTCGCAGGAGCTTCAAAGGCATGTTTCATAGCTCCAGTGGTTTGTCAGGTGTAAGAGTGTGAGAATGAGCATTAGGAATATTTACTCGGTACAGTCTTCTGACTACTCTTCAAAATGGAGCAACAACAGTGGGTTTGAACAGAGGTGGTGGCAACAGACCTAGATTCTGATTCTGCTCTGCCACTTACTATAACTTCGGGAAGTCACTTAAACTCTGCGAGCCTCAGTTTCCTCATCTGTAGAATGGGGACAGTAATACTGGCCTCAAAGAGTTATTGTTAGGATTGAATGAAATTCATATAGTAAAGCACTTAGCAAAGTGCTCTATGAATTGGGGTAGAGTGTGGGGTGATTGGTATTGTTAGATATATCTCTGGGTAAGCAACAAAATTATCTGCTTATTTGGCTATTTACCTAGTTGCCTGGTTAAAACAAAACACCTGAGTTGACCAGAACACCTGTATTTCTAGAGTCAAATTTAGCAGTAGTTTGTAATTGTAAGTATTCTCTAGAGATAGAGTTGTTGTCACTTAAAGATTCTCTGGGGCACTGGAATCTCTCTGGCTCTTTGAAGGAATTAACCAATGCTTGTCCTAGGGAGATATTGACAAGGTAGAAGTTTGACAAGAAATCTGCATGTGGTTTTTTTTAGCTAACTAGCAGGCTAATAGGTGATGTATATATGGAGGGAAGGGGGTTTGATTGTGCTAATAGTTCATTTACATCTCTTTCTCCAAGGTGCACATCCTCTGCTCCACAAAGTCATGTCACCCTTCTTTGAGCACTGGGTGCT
Source organism: Galeopterus variegatus (assembly GCF_000696425.1). Classification (NCBI taxonomy): domain Eukaryota; kingdom Metazoa; phylum Chordata; class Mammalia; order Dermoptera; family Cynocephalidae; genus Galeopterus; species Galeopterus variegatus. The sequence goes on along the minus strand of NW_007732450.1, from coordinate 65,343 downwards.
CTATGTGGTATTGTCATTGACCCTGTTTTAGTCCGTTTTGTGTTGCTATAATAGAAGTACCTGAGACTGGGTAATTTATAAAGAACAGAGGTTTATTTGGCTTACGATTCTGAGACAGCTGCATCTGGCATGGGCTTCAGGCTGCTTCTGTTCATAGCAGAAAGTGGCAGGCAGCCAGCGGGTACAAGCAGATCACACAGCAAGAGGAAGCAAGAGAGAGAGAGGAGGTGCCAGGTCTTTTAAACAATCAGCTCCCGCTCACTCAGGCCCCTGCTCCCAGGGAGAGCATTAACCCATTCATGAGGGATCCGCCCCCATAACTCAAACTGCCACACTGGGAATCAAATTTCCATGAGTTCTGGGAGGACAATACATCCAAACTCCATCAGTCCCCATTTCACACATAAGGAAACTGAGGCTTTCAGAGGTTGAATACCTTGTGCAGGGCCACACATCTAGTAGGGGCATAACTGAAATCTACAGGTATCTGTCTCTAAAACTTCCATGTGCAATGCTACTTCTATTTGGCCTGGGAGACCTTGGGTGTGAGAGCAAGTGGTTATGGGAAGGAGAACTAGTGTGTGTCCTGCCTGTGGGGACAGGAGCCTAAGGGAGCTTCCTGACTCCTGGTCACTGAGGGGCACCTTTGGTGGGGGCTTCTGGGTGAGGGGCACTGGCAGCTGGAGGCAGGAATCCCAGTTTCCACAGGTGCTTATTGACCAGCTGTGACCTCTGGGCCTGACCACAGTGACTGATTTCTTTTGTAATTTCAAGATCACCCATGGCAGGGTGCTCTCACAGTCACTTGGGAAGACCACCCAGGAAGCTGGTCTGGGGTAAAATCATGCAGCAGCCGGCTTTCCTTAGGAGGTCTGAAACACACACAGACACACACACACATGCACTCACGCACACACACCCTTCACACTTCTTGGTGTCATTTGTTCTAGCTTTGTTTGTTTCTGTGGGTGTCTTTGAGTTCAACTAGAACAGATGGGAATGACTTTTAGTTTTGAATTTGTAAGAATGAGAAGTAAATGATTCTGTGTATTGGTTTAGAATTTCCTTTCTTCTCTTCTTGTCCAAAGGTAGGGTGACAGTGTGTCCCAAATGTTTTTGGACAGACCAAAGCTTAGATATTCTACAGTGTTGTCTCAATAAAAAAAAGTCCTAAAAAATTGGTTAAGGCAAATTATAACCAAATTAGGTCAGTAATTATTAAAATAAAATGTGCTTTAGCTACAGAAATTCTAAAATTAAAATTTTAGGTTTTGGGAAAACATGATCGCTGTTGATAGAGGAGGAGTGATGGTCTTTGCTTTGGGTCTTGGAATGGCACAAAGAAAATACTAAGTAGAAAGTAAAGATCATCCTCCTTTTTGTCAGGGGATGGGCTGAGCGAGCATTGGTACTGTGTGTGTGTCTGTGCACACATGTGTCTGTGTATGTGTGTGTCTGTGTATACACGTAAAATTTTCCTAAATTCAAAATGAAATTTGTAATATATTTTGATGAACCAGAGAATTAATTAACATGGTGTAAATGTGCCAAGTGAGTATCATTTTTTTCAGGGAGAGGACTAGAGAGAGACACAAATCACCCCGGAGTAAAGATGGCAGAGGGTCAGAAAAATCTGTCACCATTCAAGCTCCCACTGGAGAGCCCCTTTTGGCAAATGATTCTACTCGGACGGAGGAAGTTCAGGTAAGGATCAAAGGCAGTCTTTAAGCACACTGCAACTTGGCCAAGACTCCTTTCTGTAAATGTTTTCCTAAGCCTTGTTGCAATAGTTTCTCTTGGGTTTTTATCTGTATTTTTCTAGCATGTTAATTAGTTTATCTATGTCCCGTGGTTTCTTGTTGGTCTAAGGACAGCCTCTCCTGCCATTGGGTAGTGTGGGGATTCTTCTGAGGTGTGATTGGTTGGCTGCTTTGAATGGTGTTGAAAAGAAACTGGCAAGGTTGATGACAGGGAAGGGAAAAGTCACAGGCTAGAGTCTCCAGAGACACATTCCAAACGGAACAGGATAAGAGAGGGAAGGAAACTCCCTCTCCAGAAAATCTACGTAGTGTTGGGAAGAAGAGGAAAGGTAAGGCCAGCCCAAACTGAGTGTTAGTTACTGCTGGGTAATGTGAAAGAAATCAGGGGCTGCATACTCAGATGTCTGGTGGGAAAACTGAATTATATAGGCCCTGGGTCAAAAACACGGGGCAAAAATATATCCAGCAAGCTTTGAGATTAATAGCAATCTGTGCAGTGCCTCCGTGTCAAGGCCATGGTATGGAGTGAAGGAGTCCCTGGCAAACTGGAGAATGCATTTTCACTGCCAAGGGAACAGCAGTTCCTTGGCTCCTCGACACTTACTGCTGCTCAGGAATGCAGGAATTCAGTGTTACTGAGTCTTTCAATGCTTAAGAAAAGCTGGGAATTAGGATTTTATGTGAAATCACTCAATTTTAAAATATTGGCAGTTGGTTAATTTTTTAAAAACATTGTGTGGGTTCTTCTCTGGGTCCCAACTGTCTGACGGCCCACCTGGTTTAAATAAACATCTGAGCTGTATTCAGAAACATGTTTGCTCACCGTCCGCACATCCTGAAATACATGCGTGTCGAGCCTTGTCCCACACAAACAAAGCAATGTATGTATATACAGCTGTAAAGATACAGGAATTAGATAGCACCTATAGGTGTACACAGATATGTCCGCACATCCTGAAATACATGCGTGTCGAGCCTTGTCCCACACAAACAAAGCAATGTATGCATATACAGCTGTAAAGATACAGGAATTAGATAGCACCTATAGGTGTACACAGATACGCATATATAACCAGATAGATGGATTGAAACTGCAGTTTCTAGAATGCAAAAGGTGCTGTTGGGACCCAAAGCTGCAATTGTGGGTTGAGCATGGGGTTTGTTCATTGATGACCTAATGCCTTTACTATTGTTGCACTGCCTTGGCTCTGGGAGGGCTGATGGGTGGATAGATGGATGGATAGATGGGGCCAATCCTGGGAGTGAACCACTCTTAAGTGCTTCAGGGGGTTAGTTTCCTCCTAGATGTGGATTCAGAGGTGCTGGTGGCCCACTGTGAAGGCATTTCTTTCTTTGCAGCTTCTCTATACCTTGTACTTGCTGAGAAGCTACATAGGGATGCTACTGGTGTTTACACCAGGAAGATGTGGTGGAAGAAGCATTGAAGTGGGCATTTGGAGGCTGTATTTCTCAGAACTGTGTCACCTTGGGCAATCACAACCTTTGAGGGCCTCAGTTTCTTCATTGAAAATCTGGGGGCCTGGATTAGAGGATCTTAGGTTCTTTTTGTTCTAAGATCCTCAAGCTTGAAAGGATCTTTTGTATATCTGCATTTTTGGCACAGATGTACACAAATTCCTTAAATGGACAGAAGATTTAGTTAGCAAGTCTTTGGCAGGTAAAAGGATGAAGAGGTGCATTAGAGCAGTGTGGTGGTCAACAAAATGACCACAAGGTACTAGTAATGATTATTTCAGCATTGATCATCAACTGCATACTAGGCAAAGTACAAAATGTGGGATCCAGTATTTGTCATTTTCTGTAGCCTGTGAACATATCTTACATCAAAGCAAGTTGTATATCTTTGAATTTGTGGCTATTTTTTTCCTTGCTGATGATGTATTTATTTTTTTCTTTTAAAAAAATTGACCTAAATTTACGCACAGAGAAATGAGCAGATCTTAAGTAGACAGTTTGATGATTTTTAACAGAGGAATACACCTATATGACCGACACCCCTATCAAGATATTTCTGTCACCCCAGAAGGTTCTCTTATGTCTTGCCAGTCAGTCCCTGCCCCCAGCCCCACCTCTCCAAGGCAAACACTGTTCTGATGTCTATCACTGTTGATGAGTTTTGCCTGTCTTAGAATTTAATGTAATTGCAATCATATGGGTCTTTTTTCCCTACTCGGCATAATGATTTTGACATTTATCCACGTTCTGGTGTGTTTTGACATTTCATTGTTTTTATTGTTGTTGTTTTTAATTTTTGCTGAGTAGTATTCCACTGTACGACTCTGCCACAGATTGTTACCCATCCTTCTGGTGGGTGGACATGTGGGTTGCACTGTTTTGGCTGTTATGAATAAAGCTGTTAAGAACATTCTTGTATAAGTCTTTTGTGGATGTACGTTTTTATTTATTTTGGGTAAAACCTGGGAGTGGAATTGCTGGGTCATATAGTTAAGTGTGTATTTAAATTTATATGAAACTGCCAGACCAGTTTTCCAGAAGTGTTTTGTACCGTTTTATACTTCCACCAGCAATGTTTGAGAGTCCTGGCTGCTTCTGGCTATTGTCTTAAATAGTAATTTCTCTCAAGGTATGTGATACTTCTAACTTTCTAACGTGCATACTGCCTGCAGGTAAGTCTGGATTTGTATAGTGATGTAAGTTCCTTTGCTATATACCCTTTGCTCTTCAGAGCTATTGGAGGGTGTAGCAATATTTCCTATTTCCAGAAGCTGGAGTTTGTAAGCCCTTTTAACCCAGCATGAATTGGGAAGAAAATGCAGTGGGTTTTCTTCTATAGGTGGGCTTTTACAAGGTTAGTCCGATAACTGGATTGTGAATTGCAAGGCAAACACCCCGGGCCTCTCAAGAGCCTCCTAGGGCTTTTCAACACAGCAGATGATAATCAATGTTATTAAATTGTTTTCTCTGTTTGAAAACGTAATATATATATAATACATTTTGAAAAATTTCAATGCAAATTGTTAAAAACTTCAATATTTAAAGAGTTCAGTTTCTATTTTCTAGAAAGCCCCTGCCTGTGGGTTGGTAAATGAGGTGGGCCCTCCGTGTTCCCCTTGTCTCTTCGTGGCACTTACAAATGACCTGCTTTGTGTGGTTCATCGTCCTCATTGTCTTCTCCCCATCAGGATGACAACTGGGGAGAGACCACCACGGCCATCACAGGCACCTCAGAACACAGCATATCCCAGGAGGACATCGCCAGGATCAGCAAGGACATGGAGGACAGCGTGGGCCTGGACTGCAGACGCTACCTGGGCTTCACCATCGCCTCGTTTCTTGGACTTCTAGTTTTCCTCACCCCCATCGCCTTCATCCTGTTGCCCCCAATCCTGTGGAGGGATGAGCTGGAGCCTTGTGGCACAATTTGTGAGGGACTCTTTATTTCCGTGGCATTCAAACTCCTCATTCTGCTCATCGGAACCTGGGCACTTTTCTTCCGCAAGCAAAGAGCTGACGTGCCACGGGTATTTGTGTTTCGTGCCCTCTTGCTGGTCCTCATCTTTCTCTTTGTGGTTTCCTATTGGCTTTTTTATGGGGTCCGTATTTTGGACTCTCGGGACCGAAATTACCAGGGCATCGTGCAGTACGCGGTCTCCCTCGTGGACGCCCTGCTCTTCATCCATTACCTGGCCATCGTCCTGCTGGAGCTCAGGCAGCTGCAGCCCATGTTCACGCTGCAGGTGGTCCGCTCCACCGATGGCGAGTCCCGGTTCTACAGCTTGGGACACCTGAGGTAAGGGGGAACATTCAGGAGGCAGAAAGGACTGCTGATACCTTGCTAGAAGACAGATGCCAGGTGCTAGGACCAGGCTCTGAGTCTTCCGATTTGGGGAGGGGCTGAGTGAGCATGGGGGGTGGGGTGGGGGTGCAGAGTGTCCATGTGCCTTGACTTTCTGATAGGGCAGGGCAGTTGCGGGCTCTCATCCAGGTTGAGGTTTTGCTGGGCCTGTCCTAGAGTTGTTGACAGCTCCCAACTGATGGAGAAAGGATTATGTATAGTGGTGGCTGCTTCCTTTGACCCAGAAATTGACCCGAGGGTGATGAATAGGCTGACCAGCTGTTCCATTTTGCCCAAAATGGTACAGCTGGTTTACCCTGTGATTCCAGTATAATTATTAATCATCCCTTTTTCCCCATTCTCAGTGGTATCTTGGTTTGGGCTTTAAATTATATGATTACCTAGTGACTGTCCAATAAAGAATTAAATGCAAGTTAGAGACTCCAAATATGTAAGGGCTGAATGTCTTGAAAATGTATGCATGAAAAGAGCTAGAAATCAATTGGAATGTTATACCTTAAATCTGTGCATAAAATCTGATTATTTTGTGTTTAAAGAGTGATGATCATTATTTTATTTTTATTTACCTCAAGGTGAGCACTTAACATAAATTGCACATTTAGTCTTCGCAGAACCCTGTGATATGGATATTATTAATCTCTATGTTATAGATGAAGAAATTAGGCTAAGGGAATTTGAGTAATTTTCACAAAATAATATGGGTAGCCTTGTTTATTCAGTGTCAGTGGGCCAGGGCTTAATTAATGACCCATCACAGCTTCTCTCACTTTGAGTTCAGTGGCCAATTTTTCCATATGTTTTCTTCCACAAACTGTAAACTCCCTGAGGACAGGTTCTGTGTCTTAGTACTCATGGCATCCTCAGTGCCTGTCCTGGAGCACGGCCCACAGCTGGCACTCAGATGGTCATTGGGTGAGTGAATAACCTGGGATGTGTGACCTCAAAGGCTTTGCCGTCTCCTTGGACCCTTCTGCCTCCTTAGGCAATATGTGCTGATGTGTGTAACCTGCTTGAAGCATGGTAGTCACCTAGTTAATTGTAGCTATTACTGCTGTGACATGGTAGCTGGCGAAGCAGCCAAGATCAGCAAGGGCACCTTAGTGGGTATCCGAACAATTGGCTTTGTCATAGTTTGGGCTGAGGCCCAGGGAGGTAGCCCAGCCCCAGTTTGGAGTCAGGTCACTCTGTCAAACCATCTCCATGTTGGCACGCCCCTACTTTCATTCCTCTGGCTCAGCTTGTACCGCCTGAGGATGGAGGACTGCATGCTCAACGTTACTGCCACCCTAACTCATCTTCAGAGGGAATAGTGTCCAATTCACATGCTGTACCCTACAAAATCTGGTGTTTCAAGTCCTTCACCAGGTACCTATTGGGCTCAGAAGGCAAGTAGGTCACTGCTGCATATTAATCTCACACAGCTCCCTTTCCTCGTATTTCACATTGGAGAATGACCAGCAGACTCTGTCATCTGCTATATGCAGATCCCAGGACTCAGGGCTTCAGGGTTCCAGAGACACGAGGTGGCTGCCTTCAAAGCTCTGTTTCTGAACTTGTGGTGCTCACAGTCACTTGGAGAGAGACCATGCACTTTTGTACAGTGGATATTTGCTGAAACAGGCCCAGGTACAGGTGATGGGGGCACAGGAGGAAGAGAATTTGAGACAGTGGCAGTGATAAAGTCCAGCAGGAAACACTCGATCTCAGGACAGGTTTTTCTTTTTTTTTTTTCCTGACCGGTAAGGGGATTGCAACTCTCGGCAGGGTATGGTCTGCACCACACTCAGCGCTACACTCTCCTGAGTGAGCCACAGGGCCAGCCCTCAGGACAGGTTTTTCTGAAGTTAAAGCAATGGAGAGAAATCAGCTGGGGTCACAGAGGAGAGGAGTGCTATTTGGGAATAGCACAGTGAAGTTAAAGCAATGGAGAGAAATCAGCTGGGGTCACAGAGGAGAGGAGTGCTATTTGGGACTCTATGTAGATACAAGTAGTCAAAACATTGGCCAGGAATGAGGCCTGCTGTGGTTTTGTTTTTTGGCCCTCTGCCCTAGTTGGTGTGAATCCCACCTGTGCAAGTGGGAAAGGGTAGCGTGTCTTCTCTTCTTAGGTAGGGTGGTGGGACTGACTTCCCTCCATGGCTCCCATCCCTCTGCCCTAGTTGGTGTGAATCCCACCTGTGCAAGTGGGAAAGGGTAGCGTGTCTTCTCATCTTAGGTAGGGTGGTGGGACTGACTTCCCTCCATGGCTCCCATGTTGCTCCCCTCTAAGACTGGTTGATCTATATGGTAGATCTAGGTGGCAGATGGGTGGGGGGCAAACCACATAATCCCAGGAAAGTATGCCTGTGTTGTGATCAGAAAATGTGATTAGCAGCAGTCCTCACATGTCAGCATACAGCTGTACTAGGCAGGGGTGACAGAGGGTGGGAGAAGCCAGACTGATCATCTGCATGGCTCGCAGGCTTGCTGCAGACCTCTGGTCTGTTCTCACTGTGACCAACAGCTGCCTAGTCTTTACTTTCTAAAGCTGAAGCCAGCAACCCCAACCCCCTAGGAAGACTGAGACGGTGGCAAGTGTCCAGAGCCCTGGGGAGAGCATTTCGAGGTGGTCCCTGGTGTCTTCCTTTCGGCTCCTCTTTAGGGCCATTTGTTTTCCCCTCTCCCTGTCTTTAACAAGACCCCCTTTGTCCCTCATTGGAGACCCTGGGTTATGAGGTGCAAAGAGGGGCTGGGGAAGAAGAGGCGACTTTTCTCACAAATTGAGCCTTCAGGCAGGACCAGATGCCTGCATGACAGCCAGTCTGCTAGAGCAGGGACAGGCTTGGCATCTCTCCCTGGCACTGTGGGCTTGGTCACCCGCCGATCCTTGGGCTAAATCTGGTCTAAACCCAGTGGTGGCTGAAAGAGTCACTGGGCTAGAAATATAACTTGTAGGCCCTTTGTAAAGTGTAGAAACAGACAGGAGGGAAGGGGGAGTAGGGACGGACAAAGCGAGCCTCAGAGATCAGCATAGCCGGTCTTCATCAGACCCAGCCAGAGTCACCAGGCGCTTCCGCGTGCTCTTTGTGAAAGTCTTGGCGGTGGCAGCCACCTATCTGGGCCTAGGCGCGGAGCGATGCTGAGCTCTTTTTCTCTGTGTTCAAAGGTGGTTTTATTGAATCCACTGAGCTATTTTTGAGTGTTGTCAAAGGAATGCCTACTCTATGAATGCCTAAAGAAAAGGCTTCTCGTTAGCTCTCATAAAAGGCACTTGCAGTAACCCTGCTCGTTGGCAGGAATGGAGTTCTGGGCCTATTTAAAAACTTTCAGAAACATAAATGGTTATTGTTGTAGAATGTGAGATATCATAAATAGATTAAGACACTTCCTAACCTTTGTCTGGTACCTTAGGAATTACAAAGGATTTTTCATATTTTTGGCTCGTTTACTCCTCACTGCTGGGTCAGGGGTTGGGGTAGGTGGGGTCGTGGTGTCCCCTCTTACAGTTGAGAGATCTGCTCAAGGTCCCGAGGAGCTAGTGCCTTTTTGTGCATCACACCCCTTGCTCACTGCACTCTACAGCACCCAGGGGTGTCAGCACAGTTGGCTTGTAATTCCCCATACACCCCTCACCTTCACTTTTCTTGGTCCTGTTCTCACAATGAGTTGCTAACTTTTGCAGGATTTCATCAGAGATGATTTTTGATCTGACTATATCTGGGGAGAAATCCAGAAGAATAGAGAGAAGAGACTAAAAATGAAATTTAATTATCCTAATTAATAATTTCTCAGTTTTGAAATCTTTAAAGGGAAATACTGTGAATATTGGCATGTAGATGAGTGTAATTGACTGATGGAATCTGGGATGTAGGACAACAGTGACAACAAAGAAAACCTTAACAATTAACAATTATGTAGTCCTTACTGTGTGCCAGGTACCTTCTTAGCTCTTAACATACAACTCAATCTTTACAACAGTCCTATGAAGTAGGTAGTGTTATCCTCATTTTCAGATGAGGAAACTGAGGCACAGGAGAATTAAATTAGTTGTCTAAGCCTCCACACAGTTTGTAATTGTCAGAGCCAGGATCTGAGCACAGGCAATCTGGTTCCAGAATGATCTTAACCATTTCACCATATTGCCTCTGAATAGGTGGGTTCATGTTCATATCATCGTTTTAAGAACGTGTGAACAAACTCGTAAGCATTTTTTGAGTGCTGACCATGTGCCAGGCTGTGTGCTAGCTGTTTTTATATACATTATCCTATTCACTCAGTTGACAGAGCCTGGTCCTACACAGCAGTAGGTCAGACCTTTTTAACCTGCTGTACTTTACATGTCTCAAAGAAGACTTCTTTAATCTATTGCTGTGTAACAACTATCCCCAAACTTGGTAGCATAAAACAGCAACTGTTTTACTATCTCTTACAATTCTGCAATGTGGGTTGGGCTCAGCTGGGAGGTTCTTTTGCTGGTCTTGCTAGTGGTCCCTGTGTGGTTACACAGGACTTTTCTCTCTTTCTCTTTATTCTGAGGTTCTCTCCCTCTCCACATGGCCTCTCTTTGTTTCTTAATTAGGGTAGCTAGACTTCTTAAATAGCAGCTCAGGGCTCCCAAAACACAAAACCAGAAACTCCCAGGCATTTTAAGGCCTAGGCCTGGAGTTGGCCCAGTATTACTTCCACTGAATACTCTTGGTTAAAGCAAGCCCCAGCCCTAGCCCAGATTGAAAGAGAAAGCACTACTCAAGGTGGGAAAAAGTAAGAGGCTTAGGTCAATCTAGCAGACTTCCACAACCACCTTAGGCTCTTGTTCTCAGAGGCTGATTATTCTTACTTTGCATTTAGAATGAACAAATTTAATTATTGATTTCTATACCTTAAAAGGTCCAGAATATTTCAAATGGGGGAAAGAGCTGCTTTAAGGAGGCACATAAACATCAGTGGAAAGTGATGACTCATAGTCATCAGCAAGCGGGGAGATGGAGAAGCCCCAGCAGCAGGTACAACCTTCAGCCCTGGGCAACTTTCCTATTCACAGTGACCCATCCTGTAGTATGCTCACGTTGCTGGAGTTTCATTGTGCATAATTCAGCCAGCAGGTTTTAACTGTTTGAGTTTTTGAGCATGCTTCATTCATTGAGACTGAGTATCTTATAAAATGGCACAGACCATGGGCGTTTTTATCAAAAAATGTGCTAACTAATCACAGAACCACCTGTACTTTAGAAGAAATGATTTTGGGGTTGCTTTTCAAACAGTAGAAGTTTATGATTGTGCATAGTTGTCACATTATTGTGTTGAAAAGGGACTGTTTTAGACTGAATTATTGTGTCCCCCTGCAAATTCCTATATTGAAGCCCTGACCCCCATTGTGGCTGTATTTGGAGCTGGGTATCCTAAGGAAATAATTGAGTTTAAATGAGGTCTCAGGGTGGGGGCCTGATCCAGTAGGATTGGTGTCCTTATAAGAAGAGACACTAGAATGCTTACTCTTTCTATACACACACATGTGCACGCGCGTGCGCGCGCACACACACACACACACACTCACACATACTCACACACTAAGATAAGGCCATGTGAGAACACAGAAAGAAGGTGGCCGTCTGCAAGCCAGGAAGAGAGCCCTCACCAGGAACCCAATTGGCTGGAACCTTGATCTTGGACTTCTAGGCTCCAGAACTGTGAGAAAATAAATTTCTGTTGTTTAAGTCACCTAGTCTATATATTTTGTTATGACAGCCCTAGCTAAGACAGGAACATTACACACGCTGGTGATTTTTTCCCCTAAAGCCCCTGGAAACTGTGGGTTCAATAAGTGCAGCTTGCCGCTGATGACACAGAGCTCACATCATCTCTCTCCAGCTCACTCACGCATCCTTCCAGCTTGAGTGGGGACCTTGCTTCTCTGGGTTGCCTTTAGTTTTCTAGTTATACTGGGTCAAGTAACACCCAACTGGAGACTACAGTGCTGATCAAACTTGGCTGTCTTGCTGGGCCAGGCCCCTCCCTCCCATGCTCATGCTTCTCTGGGTTGCCTTTAGTTTTCTAGTTATACTGGGTCAAGTAACACCCAACTGGAGATTACAGTGCTGATCAAACTTGGCTGTCTTGCTGGGCCAGGCCCCTCCCTCCCATGCTCAAGACACATACCAACAGTCTCTGGAGGGCCCAGAGCCATTGGCTGTGAAGTTTGGGAGTGTTTCAAAATGGCCCTCAGAGGTTTTGGCTCATGTTGTTATGATCATGTTTTCACGTAAAATCTCATTTCTAGAAGTATGCACTTTTTACTTGTAACTACTTTTCAATAAAGATGTTTTGCCATTCCACACCCCTGCTACCTAAAACAAAGGATAAAAACGAACAAGCCGAAAAGAAGAGCATGAAGGTTTTTGGTCCAACTGCTTTGCTGAAGGAGAATTTCAAAGGTGGGAATGGAGCTGCCGTCTGTGGTTGGTCCTGCAGTGCCTGTTCAAAGTGGCTTTAATGAGAGTGTAAGATGCTGCACACTGAAGCCCTGTGTTTATGCAGCTGCCTCCTGGCGGTGGCCACAGCTGGAACGGCTTCCTGCGCATGGCTCTGCCCACAGCCTTGCGTCCAGGCTGAGCGTGGCCGCCAGCGGCGAAGGAGCCGGAGAAGGTAGAGCTGGTTTGGGTGACCTTTCCGCAGGGCCACAGGCCGCTGGGAGATGGTTCCTTCTCCATGAGTGGTGTGCTCTTCCTTTCCCTAAAGGACTCACGCTGTGGGCAGGGCTGGCACTCTACACACTTACCCGCACGTGGATGGGTGCGCCATGAGGTACAAACCCTCAGGGAAAATGGGCCGGAGCCTCCTCTCCTGTCCCGCAGCACCACTGTCCTCTCTGCTACAGTCTTGCCTGTTCTGGTCGCTGTGAGTGAGCAGAGATCTAGCTGGGCAGGCTGGTGGCCCTGACTCCTGACTTCTCATTGCCTGCTTCTGCAGTTTGCCTGAGGCCAGAGGACTGACATTGAGAAAGGTGAGATGAGATAAGAGAAGGCCAGTGAGCATCCTGGGCAGGTCTGCAGGTGCTGTTGGTCCATGTCTAAATATACTGCTTAGAGCACCCCGAGCAGGCACTTGTCTTTGATCCCCTGTCTCTGTTGTTTATCTTGCGTGATTCAGCATAGTAATTTAAGATGCTGAGAGAGCTGAGTTCCCACTGTTGGTCCATGTCTAAATATACTGCTTAGAGCACCCCGAGCAGGCACTTGTCTTTGATCCACCTCTGTTGTTTATCTTGCGTGATTCAGCATAGTAATTTAAGATGCTGAGAGAGCTGAGTTCCCTTTCCCAGGCAGGGGTGATGCAGCACAGGTTGGGCCATGCAGAGAAGTGGCAGCATGGTGGGGTCTGTGCTGTGGCCTGCAAGCAGGGCTGCCAGCTCTCCAGGCAGACTGGTAGAGCCAAACCTATCACTTGTGGGCAGGTATGTCTCCTAGGTACCCCAGTGGGAGAGGTCTGCCAGTATCTCTGTGCTGTGGGGAAGCAGCCAAAGGGATCCAGCCATGACTGGATCACCTGCTCGGAACAAGGCTGTCAGTGCTGTCTCTGCACTCGAAACTGCCCTGGAAGGAGTGCACATGGGTGATAGCTTTGTGTGTTTAGTTCCTGAGACCAAAAGAACCAGGTTGTTGCATGAGCTGTTAGCTACTTCTACTTCTCCCAGTCTCCTCTCAGTGTTGGTAGACGAGGTGTGGTTTCATTTGTATTATTAGAGAGAGTATTTTCCAGGATTATACTTAATTGTCAGAAACTTAAAGCGGGGACAGTAAAGGGCATGGGGAAATGCTCTGGGTGTCCCCAGACTGCTCTTTGGAAGCCATTCTGTGATTACTGAGTCCTGTCGATTCTACCACTGTGGAGCTTTGGGATTAGCTATCCCAGGTTTTTAATCTGCTTGTCCTTCTTGCAATGGGGATATCCTGTGGGGCTTGTCCGTGGACTGATATTCAAAGCAGAGGCTAGGGACATCTTCCAGCTTGGGAATATTGATTCAGAAAACTTGGTCACTGAAGCTTCTGCATACCTGAGGAGCCAGCAGGCCTGGGTACCAGTGAATCCAGATAGCCAGAAGAGAGGCCTTCCTGTGGCCTCGGCAGCCAGACAGAGCCACTTCATCCACTCACCTGTTTCCCCACTCAAGATGGGCAGTCTGTCTCATGGCTCAAGATCTCAAGCAGCAGCTTGTGGCTCTCCTGCTCTATCCTGGCAATGTCCCACAAAGTCCAGGCTTTCTCCCAGGTCACTCTGCAAGTTAAGCCAATGTCAGTAAACACAAGCTAATTCCAGTTTTTGCCCTTCCTAGTCCTCCTCAAGTTTCAAGGTGATCATTGCCTGTTATCTGTTTGGGACTTGTGTAAGCCGACTTGCCAAGTGCAGCTGTAAACAAACATTTTAATTAAAAGGCAGAAGGGTCAGGAGATATAAATGCTTGTGTGCCTGGTTGTCAGCAGAGGCGGCTGCGGTATTCAGGGGCTAATTATATTTGCTTCTCTGGGACTTACACAAATATTGCCACAAATGGTCCTGACTGTCATACCGAAGCCAATTTATCTCCAAGTCCAGGGAGCAGTGCAACCCACACATCTAGGTAGATTTAGCTCTTGTTGACTCTTCTGGGGAGAAGTAGCAGTTGGGTAAAACTGAGGGCATCAACTGTCTGGCCCTGGTTGGGGCTTTTCACAGAAGCTGAATCAGCTTTCATTTTGGGTCCTGCATTTTAGAGTTTTCTCAAAGACCTAGATTTGGACCCTAAAATGCAGGCACACTTTAAAGAGTACGAGATGGGGTGGCTTTAGTATCCAGGGAGCCTTTAGTCTTGGCATCCTTTGGTCATCACTGTCTGCTGACCCTCTCTGTCCCCGCCTTCACTCACCTCTGCATTCAGTGGAGCCTCAGTTACCATTGACATTTACCCAGCCTTTCCCTTTCCCTGTCTCTGTCCTTCTTTCCCTAAATGCACATGTATTCGTTTCCTAAGACTGCCATAACAAAGTACCACAGACTGGGTGGCTTAGAACAGTTGTCTTTCTGTTTCTCAGAAGTCTGAAATCTAGGTGGGATGCTGGCAGGGCATCTCCCCTGAAGGCTCCAGCAGGACCTTGCTTCCTCCTCATAGCTGCTGGCAGTCACTGGAGTCCTTGGTGTTCTCTGGCTTGCAGCTGCGTTACTCCAGTCTCTGCCTCCGTCACCATGTGGCCTTCTCCACGTGTGTTCTGTGTGTCTTCTTCTTCTCATAAGAATGCCAGCATGACTTTACCTTAACTGATTATAACAATAGCTGCAAAGACCTGATGTCCAAATAAGGTCACATTCTGAGGTTCTAGGTAGATGCAAATTTGGGGGACACTATTCACTAAAACAGGTTTCTCAAAGCTGCCCTGTGAGTGATCACATTGAGCCCATTGCTTCTATTGTAGATTTAGGTGGGTTGTCTAACACCAACCTGTTTTGGTTCACACTGCTTCCTCTGCCTGGAATTTGCTTTACAGCCCATTGTCCACATGGTGTGACCATCATTCATCTTTTCAGACTCAAAAACTCAGCTTTGCCTCTTCTGCGGATCTTCCTCCCCTCCCCCATGCACATGTTCTGTCACAGATGCTAAATCACTTGGTTGTACTTACTGTCACCACCGAGTGAAATGTAAGCAAAGGTCTTGTTCACATCCATATCTCAGTACTTAAGACTTAGCAAGTGCTTATTCACAATTG
The DNA here is from genome assembly GCF_000696425.1 of Galeopterus variegatus. NCBI lineage: Eukaryota > Metazoa > Chordata > Mammalia > Dermoptera > Cynocephalidae > Galeopterus > Galeopterus variegatus. The sequence continues at coordinate 50,029 of NW_007732450.1, read as the reverse complement.
CTTGTGATGGTGCTGGAGAGCCTGGTTATTAGGATTTTTCTGCATGTCAGCATTCTTAGTTGGCTCGCAAGATAATGAGTTCATGCTCTAAAAGGAAATCTTTGCAGATTTTACTATGTGACAAGAAAACTGTCTGTTTAGTGCTTTTTCTGGTAATCAGAATAATAACCTGACATTTATGCAGGGCATTAGCATGCAACAAATACATTCACATTTTCCACATGTGAAGAAAGATGTATTTTTTTGACAGAGCTAAAGGGGTCAAGTTAACATTTGAAAAGAAGTGGCTAAAACTCTAATGGGACTTGCCCACCTGGCCCTGTCTTCTCTCTTTCTTCTTCTAAAACTCATTGTTAATTTCTGATTTTTTTTTTCCTTTTGGTCTTTTTTCTTTTATTTATTTATTTAATTTTTTTTTGGCTCATTGTTAATTTCTGATTTTTTTTTTCCTTTTGGTCTTTTTTCTTTTATTTATTTATTTAAATTTTTTTTGGCTTTATTTTATTTTTTTTATTTTGTCAATATACAATGTAGTCAGTTATTGTGTCCCATCACCAAAACCTCCCTCCCTCCTCCCTCTCCCCCTCCCACCCAGATGTGTCCCCTCCTTTTTCTCGTTGTAAGAGCTTCAAAAAAAAAAAAAAGTTGTGGTTGTTAAATCTACACAATGGAATACTACTCAGCTATAAAAACGAATGAAATACTCCCATTTGCAACAACATGGATGGTCCTTGAAAGAATAATATTAAGTGAAACGAGTCAGGCAGTGAAAAAAAAATACCACATGTTTTCACTTATTGGAG